>NC_050448.1:46423293-46513293 GCF_903995425.1 Onychomys torridus
CTTCAGCAATATTTATAGATATTTAGAAGTATCTATTTCCCACTTATCAGCCCATTATTCCCCCCTTGAATGGCTGTGTATTTATTATCTAACATTGGGAAACACTAGTTTTAGCTTTTTTCTTTTCAAAAGCGTTTTGAATTTATCATCTGCTGTGGTTTACTTTCATTCTGGTGATAAGCACCATGACCGAAAGCAACGTGGGGGGAGGGTGTCTATTTCATCCCACAGCTTACAGTCTGTTAGGAAAGAGTCAAGCAAGAGGGGACGGGAGGCAGGAACCAACCAGACATCACAGAGAAACATTGATAACGGCTTGCTCTCTCTCCAAGGCTTCCTCAGCTTGCTTTTTTAAACACCAGAACCACTTGCTCAGAAGTGGCACCTCAGTAGGCTAGGGCCCCCCACATCAGTCATTAATCAAGATAATGCCGCCACCGTCTTGCCTACACACCAATCGGATGGAGGCATTTCCTCAGTTGAGGTCCTCTCTTCCCAGATGCCTCCAGCTTGTGTCGAGTTGACAAAAGAAAACTAAGCTCTACGCCATCTTGGGCTTTTCACAGCAGTCCTGAAGCTTGTATAAAATAAGATTTGTTTTAAACATTCCTTACTATAAAAGGTGAGATGAGATTCATGAAGTGAAGTGACCTATGTAATTTGGTACATCTGTAAGTGGCCATTTACTTTCCAAACCCTTGCTCTTGACTCTGGATCCATGTTGTCTTAGAGTTACTATTGGCTTTGATGAAACACCACTACCGAAAAGAATTTGGGGGAGTAAAGTTTAAAATGTTTGCATACCCTGGATTGCAGACCATGAGGGGAACCAAGGCCAGATCTCAAACCAAGGAGGAACCTGGAAGCGGGAGCTGGTGCAAAGACCATCAAAGGTTCTCCTTGCTGGCATGTTCCTCAGGGCTTGCTCAGCCTGCTCTCTTATAGAACCCAAGACCATGAGTCCAGGAGTGACCCCACCGTCAATGGCCTGGGCCCTCCCCCATCAATCACTAATTAAGAAAATGCCTTACCGCTGGATCTTATGGAGGCATCTTCTCAATTGAGGCTCCCTCCTCTCAGATGACGCTAGCTTGTGTCATGTTGATGTTAAACTAGTCAGCACAGATGTTAATTATTAGTAATCTCTATAAACACTGCTAGGATATAAGTGTAAAACTTTTGGAGGCTTTGAAGTCTCAATAGAGAGATAGATCTAATTCCCACAAGACACACTGAAGCTAGAGTCAGCATAGGAGAGCCCTAAACACAGCCACTAGGTTCTGTTCGGTGGGAGGCAGACTGAGTAACGAAGAGGAAAGCACCACCTGAATAATGTAGACAGTGGGGCCAGGATGGATAGCCTGGACCCGTGACACTCTGCCCTCCCCTTTCCAAAGTACAGTCCTCCTTCAGCTGCCGGAATGTTGGCAGCTGGCAGCATCTCTCGGTTGAGACCTTCATTGGGGCTGAGTCAACTGTTTTGCCTGCGATAGTGCCTCCTTCTCCAGATAAGGCCTTATCTAGTGACTGATTGTTACTGGGAAACAAAGACCTGCCCTCTTTCTCCGGGGAGAAACAACTAAGAAGTTGGAATAACTTAGAAGGCCCGGCTCACCTGCCCACCCTCCACCCCCCAACACCCCGCCCTGCTCCTTCAGTGAGACCCTTGTCTACAGGTGCAGCAGAGTTCAGGGGCTACCTCTGCCCTGTCTTACTGCTTTATTTCCTCCCAGGGGTTGGTCTACAGGACACTTCAGCACAGTCTTCCCTGTGATTCTGCTTCCCACACCTCAAGACAAAGAGCTAGAAGCCAGAATTGCTTTCATGGATGTAGGGGTCAGAGCATAAGGGACCAATAGTAGGGGACTTTGAGAGACAGTAAGATGTCAGCCACAATGGAGAGCATCCCAGAAAGCCTTAGCTGGCCCACATAGAGTATATGTTGCCAAGTAAAACACAGGGAGTAACCTGTTATGGTTTGGATGTAGATGTTCTTCACAGCCTCGTGTGTTTTAATTCATATCCCTAAGTTGATGGTACTGGTTTGGTTTTTTGTTGCTGTGATTAAAAAAAAAAAAAAAAAAAAAAAAAAAAAAAAAAAAAAAAACGCCTTGGGAGGTGTCTTGGTTGAGGTTTCTATTGCTGTGAAGAGACACCATTCCACGGCAACTCTCATAAAGAAAACATATAATTGAGGAGGCTTACTTACGGTTTCAGAGGTTCAGTCCATTATCATGGTGGGGAGCATGGCGGTATGCAGACAGACCTGGTGGTGGAGTAGGAGCTGAGAGTCCAACACCCTGTAGGCAACAGGAAGTCAACTGTCACACTGGGCAGTGTTCTGAGCATAGGAAACCTGGAAGCCTGTCTGCACAGTGACACACTTCCTCCAACAAAGCCACACCTCCTAATACTGCCACTCCCTATGAGATCATGGGGCCAATTACATTCAAACTACCGCAGGAGGAAAGTGTTTATTTCATTTTATGTAGGTTTCAGTCCATCACTGAGGGAACAGGGCATGGGAACTCAAGCAGAACTGGTGCTGCTTACTGGCTTGCCCCTGGCTCATGCCCCGCTACCTTTTTCTCCACCCAGATCCCCCTGCCTAGGGATGGTGCCGCAGGTAGTGCTCTGGCTTCCTACGTCAGCCATCCAATTTCTCGTAGACATGGCCACAGTCTATTCTGATCTGGGCAGTTCTTCAGTTGAAGTTTCCTTCTCCCGAGTGACTCCGGGTTGGGTCAGGTCAACAATAACACCTAACCAATAGAGTTGTGGAATCTTCAAGAAGGGGAGCCTTGCTGGAGTAAAACAGTGGATGAGATGCAGGTCTTATGGGCAGTATCCTGCCCTGGTTCTGTCTCAGTTGCCCCCTGGATGCGATCCCCCAGATGTGAATAAATCACTGCATACCCCACTCCCTTTGAGGGCTCTACTGTTCTTCTCCCCGCACCCTACCCCCACCCCCACAATGAAGGGTTTAGCTTCAAACCATAGCTCCACATCCCTTCTTCGCTAAGGTGCTTCTTGTCCTGTGTATTTGGTTACACTGTCATGGAAAGTGACTAACACAGACCCTGACATTCCCTTTGTCAAGTGACTGTGATGCCCCCTCATCTTTAGTATTTGCCCTGCCCACCCCACCTGTGACCCCATGAAAAGGCCCTGAATCTGGAAAGGGAAGACGTGAGTTTAGGGCTCTTCCACCAACTTTCCTGGCTACACAGTCTTAGAGCTTCCATTTCTCATTGAAAAAAATAAAATAAAATAAAGAAACCGGGTAGGTTTTTGGTTGGTTGGTTTGTTTGGGTTTTGTTTTGTTTTGTTTATGCTGTACTGATCCCTGTTTCAGATCTATACTGGTGTAAAATGATAGGAGGCTTCCTTGAACAAATGACTCTTGGTGACATCAGAGTCCTATAGATTTCTTTACTTGATACAATCCAGATCATCTCTTGTTGGTCCTTCAGGCAGGTTTACCCCAGGCTTGACTCCATCAGAGAACATCTAAGGGGTGTGTCCTAATGGAGTCATATTCAGAAAACCTGGTCTTGAAAGATTCTGTTGGTTACCCTTGATCACTGGGCAAAAGGATCTTAGTAATTCAACCCAAAATAATTATGTCTTTGCTTATTTTAAATTTGGGGAGGTACAGTTTACTTCAAAGATAAAAAAGATGCAACTCCTTATGTAAGATATATATTTTATTTTATCTTACTTATTATTTAATAATTTTTTTTTTAAATTGAGCCTGGGTTTCACTATATAGGCTTTCTCTCAGATTCATGATACTCCCCCTGCCACAGTCTGTGGAGAGCTAGAATTGTATGCATGTGCCACCACGCCCAGCTTTTGACCTCTATCAATCTGTGATGGTATAGGGATGTTACCTATTAACAGTATCTGTCACCTTTATTTCAGATTATAGTTAAGTTGATACAAACACTCTTTTAGCCTTTGAAGACAGCTAGGAAAAAACAGTTAATGCAAACTGTGTAAGGCATGGTCTGTACTCAAAATTTAACTCATCACTGTCCCTTCGAACATATCTGTGCCAGTATTCTCCAGTTCTGACAGTAGCAGTGGCCTTCCAGCCATTGGAGAATAACATTTCATTCATCGTTCAGTGGTAAGTGGTACTAAGGAGGAATCTCTCATGAGAACCCCACGGGCTTCATTTCCCATTAACAATTTACCTTTTAAATGATCTTAAATCGGGCTGGAGAGATGGCTCGGCCGTTAAAGGCTAGTCTCACAACCAAAAATATAAATGATCTTAAATCATCTTGTCCCTATCAGAGACACCACCATCATCTACAAATTTCTCATTTCAACCACTTTTCCTGCCTCATCTCCTTGACCCTTGGTTCTTTACCCTTGTCCATCCCATTCTACACCTGTCCATCCCCTTCTCAAAGACATTAATCTTGATAGTAAAGCCTAAATTCTTTTTGTTATTGTTGTTGTTTTATTTTGTTTTGTTTTGTTTTTGTTTGTTTGTTTCTCGAGACAGGATTTCTCCACGTAGTTTTGGTGCCTGACCTGGATCTCACTTTGTAGAAATCCACCTGGCTCTGCCTCCCAAGTGTTGGGATTAAAGGCATGTGCCACTGCCGCCTAGCACCTAAATTCTTTTTTTTTTTTATTAAGAAAATTTTTTCATTCATTTTACACACCAATCAAAGATCCCTCTCTTCCCTCCTCTCGCCCTCCCCCCAGCCTCTCCCTCCCAACCCACCCCTCTCTTCCTCCCACAAGAAGGCAAGGCCTCCCATGGTGAGGCACGTACAGAGAGGCAAGTTCAAGCCCTTCCCCGTCTCAAGGCTGCAGAGGTGTCCCTTCACAGGTAGTGGGCTCCTAAAAACCAAAAGCCGGCTCATGCACCAGGGATGGATTCTGATCCTACCACCAGGGGGCCCCCCAAGCGGATCAGGCTACACAACTGTCTCACCATGCAGAGGGCCCAGTCCAGTCCCATGCAGGCTCCACAGCCATTGATCCAGCTTTCATGAGTTCCCACTAGTTTGGTTTGGTCAGCTCTGTAGGTTTCCCCATCGTGATTGTGATGCACTTGCTCATAGAATCCCTGTTCTCTCTTTGACTGGACTCCTGGAGCTCTGCCTGGTGTTTGGCTGTGTATCTCTGCACTGCTTCCATCAGTCACTGGAGAAAAGCTCTGTGATGACAGTTAGGGTATTCACTAATCTGGTCACTGGGGTAAGCCAGTTGAATTCAGGCGCCCTCTCCACTATTTCTAGTAGCCCAGGCTGGGGTTGTCCTTGGGGATTCCTGGCAACTTCCCTAGCACCAGGGTTCTCTCTATCCCCATGATGTCTCCCTCTATCATGGTGTTTCTTTCATTGTTTTCCCACTCCATCCCTGTTCCAGCTCAACCATCCCATTCCCCATCCCCCACCCTCCATTGCCCACCCTCACCCCAGTTTACTCATGGAGATCTCATTTATTTCCCCTTCCCAGGGTGAGCCATGTGTCCCTCTTTGGGTCTTTCTTGCTAGCTAGCTTCTCTGGAGCTGTGGGTTGTTGCCTGATTATTCTTTGCTTTACATCTAGTATCCACTTCTGAGTGAGTACATACCATGTTTGTCCTGAGTCTGGGTGATCTCACCCAGGATGATATTTTCTAGTTCCATCCATTTGCCTGCAAACCTCATGATGTCATTGTTTTTTCTCTGCTGAGTAGTACTCCATTGTGTATATGTACCATATTTTCTTTATCCATTCTTCAGTTGAAGGGCATCTGGGTTGTTTCCAGGTTCTGGCTATTATGGATAATGCTGCTGTGGACATAGTTGATCCTACCTCTTCATAGAAAGGTATCAAGGAGTTTATGGTGTATTTTAAAAGTACCTCAATATTCCCTGGCCCCTTTGTATACATTTTCTAAAGCAAAGAAACACGGAGGAACCAGCAGCAAGTCCAGCCACTGAAAGGAAATTAAGAGTTATTTCTCTGCTTTACTGTCACATTTGTGTACTGCCTACTGGTGGCTCCAGGTGGGAAGGCTCTTTCTCCACCCCCCCCCCCCCCCCCCCCCGTACTGCCTCCTAATGGAAATGTTTGCCTAGCAGAGAAATCCGTACTCCTCAAAGGAATTTAGAAATACTGGAATAGTGTAGCAGTAATCATGGCTCATCTTGACGAAGCCCTGAAGGGCCAGGGAGTACCTCTTGAGCCTAATTTCCACTCTCCTGCTCGCCAGTGATCTAAGGGAAGCAGCAAATGGCAGAGCCAGTGACTACAAAACTCCCCCAGAAACTACCCGGTGTGTTTTTCTTGGCACCAGTCTCAAATGAAGGGATCTGTGCCCTGGCACTCCCTCGATGATGGAAGGTGGTTTGGGGATCAGCTGATGCTGCTTCCTTTGGTTTTTCCAGACAGAGTTTCTCTGTGTAGCCCTGGCTGCCCTGGAACTTGCTCTGTAGACCCGGCTGGCCTCAAACTCACAGAGATCTGCCTGTCTCGGCCTCCTGGGTGCTGAGATTAAAGACATGTGCCATCTGCCTGGCTGAGAATCAGCTTCTTGGTGGCTGTCATCTCCCTGATTCATATGGTCTTGGTTGGGCTTGGTCAGGAGGCCACCAAACAGGTTGGTGTGTGTGTGTGTGTGTGTGTGTGTGTGTGTGTGTGTGTGTGTGTGACACACCAGGTGTGACAGGGTTTTATACATGACCGCCTGGCAAATGCTGCTGTTGTTGTTCCCAGCTCTGCCACCAGACTTCAGATAGACATGTGTAAAAGACTTCTGTGACTCCAGAGGACAGCCCAAAGGCTAACTGTAAAGTCACAGAACCAGCTCGAGAGTCAAGGTTTTTTTCCCCATCCACAATACCCACCTTAATCGGAATACATGCTAGGAACTTCCTTCCGAAGAGAATCAGATACCAGGACTGAGCACTCGGAATTATAGCTTCCTAAGAGAAGGAATGATTAAAACCTCCAAAAATAATAATTACAGGTGATAAGTCCTCTTTCAGGGAAAATTATATGCATGGTCAAGTCAGTTGGTTATAGAAAAATTTCAAATCTATAATTTTCATTCCATCTGAAATTAAATGAACCATACACATGAGGACAAGAGGTGGTTGTAGGAACAAAGAAGCTAAACCCGGGCAGGAATGGCAAAGGCCTGTGGGCACCTCTCTGCCCATCACGCTCAGTCAGACACTGTGTACAGAAGTGATGTCCTGGTGTTGTGCAATGTCTAGAAGCTTGAAACAACTGAGAGCACGATTGTCTTCTGACATCTGAGGCCACTGCAAGCTGGGAGGGAGTTCAGCCAGAAACAGCCAAGCGCCAGTGTCATGGTTTATGAGAAATAAATGCAGGAGGGATAAGAACCGGGGAGGGTGGGGTAGGAAGGGATGGCCAGGAAAGATCGCGCTGTACACAGGGTTGTCAGGGGAGACCTCTCTATGAAGGCAACATTTGTGGGAGAGTACAGGAGCAACCCCCAAGACTCCCTGGCAGACCCAGCGCAGTGCTCAGCTGTACCGAGGATGGCGCACAAGGCTTTGGGCCATTCTGAACAGGAGGAAGATGAGATCTCATCGGGTCTGGGGGGCAGGTGGCACAGGCTCCTCCCACCTGAGCCTTGGTGTCTACTCAGAGAGATGGTAGCTACTGGAAAATTTTGATGAGAGGTGATAGAGTCAGATTATCTTGCTCTGGTCGGGTTATTTTGCTGAGACTGGGCCAAGGTGGGGGAAGTTGGAAGGGCAGAGTCAGGGAGCCTGGGTGGGGAACTTGGGCAATCATCCAGGGAAAGATGGCAGTCGCATCGGATAACTCCAAGGGCTTCTGAAGGGTCAGTCAAACAAGTGTGGCTCCTAGATTGTGGGAAGAGGGGCAGGGAAGAGTCCAGGATGATGCTCACACCGCACCAGAAACTTACCCTGGAATGGGAAAGACTATGAGGCAGGAGTTTGCGGGGGTCAGAGGTCAGGAGAGGCCAGGAGCTTGCTCAAGCTTCACAGACCTAAGACAGGCTTGAGATCTGCATGTGGAAAGGTGTAGGCTGTAGGGTAAAGGGGTCTGGAGTTCTGAGAAATGCCCAAGAGAGACAGGAGTCTGGAAGTTACTGGAGAAAAGATGAAAGGTGCTTCAGAGAGGGAACACACACACACACACACACACACACACACACACACACACACATACGCACGCACGCACGCGCCTCAGATAATCTAGTATAGCTATGTCCTGTAGGACACTCAGTGATAAACAGAAATGTTCCTTGTATTGTCCAGCTGCTCTGGAGCACTTAAAACACGACGTGTCCAGCCAAGAACACAATGGTTAACTTGATTTAACTTAAATAGGCACCACCGTAGCTGGTGGCTGCTATATTGGACAGGAAGTTCTTGTGCATTAAGAATAAAGAGAAATGAGGAGGGGCCGACAGAGACGAGGCCTTTACCTCAGGAAAGGACCAGAGGACGCTGGGAGCCTCAGAAGCCGACTGGGTTGAGTCCTGCTGGAGAATCTGACACAAGGAAGATGATGTGCTGATGTGGGTTTGGGAAGGTATATGGCAGTTGCTTGTGGACAGCTTGGTCAGCAAGTGTTCAAAGGAAAATAAACGGCGGAGTGAAATGGCCGATTTGGCTTTTTCTTTTAGAGAGTTTTGTGGTTGTCTAGGAGATCGTGGAGTGATTGGACTAGGGAAATATACCCGAGGGAGAAGTGGAAGGTAGCAGCCATGAGTAGAGAGAAAGAGTAGTTAATATGACTGTACACTTTCCATGTCAGCCTGAGAGCTAGCACAGAGTACCTGGTGGGATTTAACCCAATGAGTATGGAGAGTGAGGGGCAGGCGAGCCGGAGTGGGGGGTTACGGTGATGGGCCGTAGACTCCAGAATGGGGAGATGTGGCAGTGTTAGAGCAAGAAAAAATGGCAGTGATGCAAGGCCAGCTCGAGACTCAGGAGCTGGCCAGTGGGAGGTGCTTGGTAGAGGTTAGCTCCATGCTCTCCCTCAGCCCCTCTTGAGTTTCATTTGCTCTGATGGAAGTTCTTTGCATGGGTGTTTGCATGCCCAAAATCAAGACTTGTTTTCTTTTCTAGACTGGTGGTTAATCAAATTATTCCTCATTTGACGACATATCAGGGAGGCAGTTTCTAGATGAGTTTAATGGAGGTAGGAAGACCCACCCTAAATGTGAAGAACACCCTTCCATGGGTTCGGATCCCAGCCTGAATCAGAAGAAGAAAGGGAGCTGAACAGCCATGTTCCTCATTCCCTTTCTGACATCAGACACAGTATGACCAGTCAGCTCTTGCTCCCACCACCATGGTCCTCCCCCCATGATGATAATGGACTAACTCTCCAGAACTGTGAAGCCCCAAATTAGAAGTCTTAGCCATGGTGTCTCCTCACAGCAATAGGAAAATAACTAAGACAAAGGGTATTTTTTAAATAATGAAAAACACCATCACTGTGTCATTTGTAAAGAAGTAAATGACTGAGTGTGCATTAAATCTTATGGACTTCCAATAGTTCACATTTTTTTTTTTATCAGAATGAAAGACTAGAGTGTCTTTCAGAAGAATTTGTTATCATGATTCCCATATTCCAGTAAGTTGAAAATCTGAAAGGTGTTCTTAACTAAAAGCAAAGCGTGACTGGACTGCCTGTCACAGCAGAGCACTAAATCCTTCCTCCAGAGCATTTCTTGCCTGGATTTGGGGGCTCTCCTGTTTGCACAAGCAACATCGATTTCCTGTAGTGTGTTATCTCAAGAAGATAACAGGGGCAGAGCTGAGCAGGGCTGCATACAGACAGACAGGATTCTAACCTACTCACCATCAGGGAAAAAAAAACCCGAGTCCCTTCCCAGGTGTAGCCATCGAACCAAGATTGTGGGGACTGATGTTGACAAAGAGTCCACAAAGCTTTTAGGCAGCCCAGCCAGGTCTGCACTCACTGAACCAGATTCAGATCCATGTCTGACCTGTCACCACATCCTGGAGGGTGAGGGCTCCACCCTCAGTAGTTCTTTCTGGTGGAGATGTGGTGAGGACAGAAACCATTTTCTACAGAGAGAATGTGGGAGCTGGGGAGACAGCTCAGAGGGTCAAGTGCTTGTCATAAAAGCATAAAGACCTGAGCCTGACCCCCTAAAACTTGGGTTTAAAAACTGTGCATGCCAGTGTTCTCTTATAATTCATGCCCCTTGGAGGTAGAGACAGGCTGGTCCCTGGGGCTTGCTGGCCAGCCAGTCCAGCTGAATCAGCAAGCTCCAAGTTCAGTGAGAGCCACTGTCCCAAATATTATGGTGGAGAGTAATTAAGGAATGTACTTGACATGGGCGTATACACACACACACACACACACACACACACACACACACACACACACACCAAGAAAAGAAAGAGAATATGGATCAGAGAGACACTCGCCATGCTCACTATAACACATTAGAATATTTTATGGAAAGCCATAGCTTAAACTATAGATTTTACCTTGGTTTTAGCAGTCAGTTTGTTCTCTTTCTTTATTATTTTTATCTCCTTTATGCAATGTACCCTAAACCTCCATAGTCGGCAGGCAAATATAAAAGTATCCATCTTTCACAAGCCCAAGTTGTCTCAACCTGGTCTCCTGGCAGTCTGTTCTCTTGATTAGAAAGTCACTTGGGGCACTTCGTCATTCTTTAAGGTGAGAATTGACTTTATATATTTATCAGTATGCTTTGGGAGGGTATGCAAGTTGGCAGCAGTAAGTCAGCTGCTTATTTTACCAGGTTATCCCTTGGAACCAAGTATCCATCCCACAAGGTGGCAGACCAGATTGGCAGGGGGACTCCATAACCCATCTCTTTCTACTTACTAATGTGATATTAAAGTGCGAGCAGTTAGCTACTGCAGTTTAGTAACTGGTAACCTTACTTGAAATCCTGTAAACAGTTATTAGCCCTTCGTTCCAGCTGATGCAGTCAGTCTTGGCCCTGTGGTAGGTAGATCTGTAAAGTTAGGGGGTCCCCCTAGAGCCTGCCATCACCACAGCTCAAAGTGAAGAGGGAATTGTGGCCAAAATGCCTCCCAGGCTTAGTTCCAAGCTGGCAATCAGCCACTTGGCTCCCAGGTGAGCCTCGGCTGAGTTCAGACAAGCCGGTAGCCACTGGACGGCTTGGCTACATTGCAGTAATAACAGCTGGCTACCTGGGATTTGTGTTCATTAGCTCATTCAGATATTCGTGATCCCTACAGTATGTTTGGTTCTGCTAGATGCTAGATGTAGGATGAGAGAGATGAGCAGTAGGGCTCTCGCTGCCTCGTGGAGCAGTTCAACACTGTACATCTCCAAAGTGACTGATGAGTTACATGTTGTTCTGCGCTCTGAGGACGAAACCCAATAAATCCTTATTTCGGGGCATAGAAAAGACCTCAATTTAAAGCAATAAAAGTGGCTTGTGTGGTGGGTGGTGGGGGACTAGTGTCCAGGGTAAGAAGCAGCCTGTGTGAAGACCCTGAGCAGGCCCAAGCCTGGCTTTTCCTGGGCATCCACGGGCCTCCAGTGGCCTACAGCACGGTGGTATGTTCACTTTGCATCACTCTGACAAAGTGCCCGAGAAAATCAACAGATAAAGGGAAAGGTTTACTTTTACTCACATTTTCAAAGTTTTCAGTGTATGGTTACTTGGCCCTGTGGTGGCAAAGCAAAGGAGGTCTTTTCACCTCTTGGTGCCCAGGATGCAAAGAGGATAGAGACAGGAAGGGACCAGGGTCCTAGTACCCCCTTCAAGGGCTCCCTCCCAAGGACCTTATTTCCTTCCACTAGGTGCTAAAGTATCCTACAGTTCCAAAGAGCTACAAACTGGTAACCAAGCCTTTCAAGCTTTGGCGGATGTTTAGGATCCAAGCTGCAGGAGTGAGCAAGATTTTGAGACGCGACAAGGAAGTCTGGAGGTGAACTCAGTGGTAGGGTTTAGGATGCGATCATAAGGGTTGCGGGGAAATGACTGAGGGTGTGAACCAAGACGTGACATCATCTGCTATGGTTTGAGAAGTATATTTAATTTGAAAGGGTAAGGCTGCCAGCCTTGATGTTTTATAACACTGCGAACTAAATCAAGAAGCAAGAAATTGTCGAGTCAGGGGAGCAAGGCGAGTAGTGGGTTTAAGTTTCTTTCTAAATGGTATTTTTATAAATGTATGCCATCAAAAAATAGGGCTAAAGGTCTGATTGCTGCACTTGTAGTGACAGCTCTCCGAAAGAAATCTCTTCTGTGCTCTGGAAACGGCATTTGATTGTGAGACTCCTGGGCAGCATTACACTCTCATCAGCGGGGTTTCCACGGATGTCTGCAAAGCAAATGCCTTCAGCTGCTCATCACGTATGGTCACAACGGGTGACAGCAGTGAAGGGAGAGGCCGGGTGGAGGTGCCGGCACAGTGGCTCATGACTCTTCAGCTAGTGTGTGCTCGATTCGGTTGATGTCAAGAGTGAAAACAGGGGCTGAAGAGATGACTCAGGCGGCCAAGCATTTGCCATCAAATCGTGAGGGCCTGAGTTCAATCCTCAGCATTCCCCGGGCAGAAGGGAAGGGGTTGGACACCTGGATGCCACGGTCCTGCAGTGCTGCAGAAGACAAGACTGGAGGACCCCAGGTTTACTCCCTGGCCAGCCTCTTCCGTGACAGTCAGGTTCTATGAGAGACCCGGACTCAAACCATCAGGTGGGAAGCAGTTGAGCAAGATACCAGAAGTCACTTCTGTCCTGCACATGCAGGTGCCCACACCCATACAGAGAATAAAAACAACCCAGCCCCTCCTTTACTGTCTGCTCTTGAGGAGAGAGGAGACAGTTCAGAATAAAGCAGGATTATCCACAGAACACTGAGCCTCAAAAAGGCTGTTAATTTCGGCCTTGGCATCTTCGGTAAAAATGAAGAAGCCCTGAAGTTTCTGCAAGTGAGCATCCCAAGTTGGGTGTCTGAAAGAGTGTCTTTGCCATTCTCAGAGGAGAGCTGGTTTAAATTGGAGTCTTAGAGGAGTTGGCATTAACGTCCTGATTCACTTGAATGCTTCAGAACTGTCCATGAATGACTGATGTCACCCTCCTCTGAGCTCACCTTCCTTCCAGAGCTGTTCCGAGCTCATTTCCTAACCAATACTTTCACATCCTCGGCAGATAGGAGTCTACGTTAGGAGGAGCATCTTTGTTCAGTCGCTTCAAGTTATGCAACTTAATTAGATCATTAAATGTGTTTCGGGCAATTTTGTTACACATTGGAAGAACTTTCAGACTAGTGTTTGTTCTAAGCTAAAACAGGTGAAGTCAGGAGACTGGGGAGGATTGTGAAATCAGTCCATGTTGTTGCCTAAGGGGTCCTAGAGAGCTGACAGAGAGTGTTCCTGAAGAAACTCTTGGGTGCCATCCCATGGTAAATAAGGGTTTCGACAGTACTCCTGCATTTAAAAAAAGTATCTTTAAGGGCCATTGATGAGTTTTAATAGTTCCTTAGAGACTGTATTAACAGTTTAATCATATATCATTATGTGTCCTACCCTAGTCATCAAAAAGGGCTGGGATGGCTCCATGGGCAAAGCGTTTGCCATGGAAACGTGAGGGCGTATGTTCAGGTTCCTGGAACCCGTTTAAAAGCTGATCTTGATAACTTACATCTGCAATCTCAGTGCTCCTACAAAATGAGAGGTGTAGAGTGGACCTCAGAAGCTCCTGGGCCAGCCTGGTGTACACCACGGAGAACAAGGAAGGAGAGACCCTGTTTCAAACAAGGTGGAAGGCGAGGACCAAGACCCAAGGTTGTCCCCTGACTTCCACGTGAATGCTATGACACATGTGCCTGCACTTACACCCCTGAGTGTATGCACACATAAAATTCACAGACACACAAAAAATAGTAACTGATTTTACCTTAATGAAATTTTCCTTCACTTGAAGTCCAATGAGTTTTTTTAACTCATCCAATGCTATGCATAAAACATAGATTGTGATATGAATTCTGTATTGCAAATTTGGAAAACTCAGGCTATAAAATCAACTTGACTTTAAAATACAGTCATCTCATTGCCCCCAAAGGGGAGAGGGCAGGTGAGCCTGTTTTTTACTTTAGGAAATAGAAGGCCTTAGGTATGAAACAGTTGACCAAGGAAAAATATATACAGTCAAGCCTAGAAATGGTTGTTTTGTTTTGTGAGAGGGTCTTAGGGAGACCAGGCTGCCTTTGTACTGTGTGGCCAAAATGACCTTGAACTCCAGATACTTCTTTGAAGCCTGGTCCAAGGCTGTATCAACTATAGAAGCATCCAAGAGTGCCCTGAGACTCTGGACATATCCATATGTTATAAACTTCATAGTTCTTACCTAACACGACTGAAGACTTGTGTGCTTATATGATTATTGTTTCTTAAGACATCATTGAAATGTCGTTAGATGTATATCTTACCTTTGAGGGACTTTTTGTTTTGTTTGCCTATTCCTAGTTGAAACTGATTGAATAAACTCAATTGTCCACTAGAGGTCACCTTTCCAACTGGTTTTGATCAACCACCCCCACTGGAGAGGAGTAAATGATAGCCTTTTTTTTTAATTGTCAGAGATTCCATGGAGTCCTTTAACTAAATGCATCTATATTGATACAAAAGATTATCAGGACTACTCGAAGACCTAAAGGTCAAAGGGGAAGCATGCCCTTTATCCCATCTACCTGTTGTATCCATGCGCATATGACACACATAAACATACACACACACACACACACACACACACACACACACACAAACACACACACTTACTTTGTGCTACTCTGGCCTTCTCTTGGAAAACCTGTTTGATTTTATTTGGAAAGTCTCATTAGTTCCTCCTAGCCCCTGAAGTGGAGGTAAAACCGTCATTAAGGATATAAACAATTGGAGAAGAAACCATGTAGACATCACACTGTGTACCTATGCATCAGTTGCTAATTTTCTGCAGCATGCAAATTTCATCTTGCCTTGGGCAGAAAACACACTGGGGAGAAGCTTAAGACTATGCAGTAAACAGGCGCCTTGGCAGTTCCTGTGGAAACAGAACTGTCTCATTATTCTGCAGGGAGGGTGCTGCTGTAACACTACCTGGTTTCAAACGTTGTCTATAGAAACCCACGGCGGCAGCAACAGCAGGTATTTTTAGAGACTAATTTGCACCTATTATAATGATCTGCTAAACACCTCATCTTCAAGTCCCCTAAACATAAAACTGAAAATTGGAGTCCCAAAAATGTAAAAATAATCCATAATACATATACAAGTGAGATCATCTGTAGGACTTGGTAGAAAAGTTATCCATGAAGTTATGGTAAGAAGACTATATAGCATTTCCACCCATACCATGGAGAGTGAAGTATTTCCACCTCCATCTTTGACACCAGCAGATGGAGTCAAATGCCAGGTCCTCAGATGGTTGAACCAGTCGATAGATAGGCTTTTGACTGTGTATGGAGTAGCTCTGGGCCAGCCTTTTGGAAAACGATGCCTGCCAACCTCTAGGCAGGAAGAATGATTTGAATTGCCCAAGAAGCCAGGCTTGGCTCAGTGCCAGGCTAAGATCGGGCTCATCTGCTTGGTACAGCTTGCACAACGACAGGAGAATGCCCAGCCCATCAAATGAGGAGGTCTGCTTGTTCCAGATTGATGTCCTGTTGCAAATACGGGTATTCTCTTATATTATCGTGTTCGTGTTCGTAAGAAACGTGAGCAATTGCTATACATTGTCACCAAATCACCCGTGGTTAGGAGTCTCACTTCTTTGCCTGCGACCTTCTGGCTATGCTCTGCTCCATGACAATTTATCCAGAGACTGTAGCCTACACCATTACAGAGAACTGGTTCCACAACTACTTGCCTCTGTGAAATGGGATTCTTTTGATAAGGCGCAACAGAGCAACTTACAAAAAGAAAGGCCAGGCTCCAAAAGGCACGTGACGGACATCTTTAATGTTATGCCTCCGATGTTTGTGTGGAAGAGAAGAGCTATGCATTTTCATCAAGTGAAATACAAGCTTGGGCTCAAGTTAATTTTATCCTCATAAAAACTTTATCATTTTTATCAGCACCGCTGATCCACACTAGTGATTTTCCAAGGAAGCTACGTTCTAACGTAGCTTAAAATAATAAGCATTAAGCCGGAGTCAGAATAGTCAAATGACCAAGCAAATTGTTTTACGTTATTTATGAGTCTTGGGTTTCTTGTTTGTAATTACAAGGATAAAAACATATAGCATGTCTCTTTTATCTTCCTCTAAGGTCCCATTCTGGTCTTCTAAATATTCCTAGGGAAAAAAAGTGTACAGTTTCTTCTTCTGGGACTCTTGGCCCTCTCTGTAACATGGAGAATGACTTTGATACAGTAGCAGCCTGCACATGTGCTATGAGGCTCTCCATCCCAGAAGTCACAGCCCCGGGAAGACACTCATTTGACAGGTTGTTACAACACAGAGCAAAGGCAAGAAAGAGAGAGGGTACATTGAAATGCCAAGAAGTCAAGGGCTGTCAAGGGCTGCACTGCCACATCTAGGATTTATAGTCTTCATGTGCCCAACCTCTCCCCAGCAGCCTACCTCGGAGATGATGAAGCTGTGCCCCGGAGAGTCGAGGTTTAGAAAATGGTTCTCAGTGAAACAGGAAGTATCTGCCAGTGACGCACACTTCTCAGGGAGAGAGGCGATTTCCAATGACTTCCTCTGTACTTCACCTCTTATCCAGAGTACAAACTGGGCAAGAATAGGAGTGGACAGACCTCGAATCTAATGAACACCGAGTGCCCCAAATGTACTAGGTGTGAACGGCAAGAGGTCCTTCAGTCTTCCTGCCTGCCCCTTTCTACGCTTAGCACTCACACTTGGTTTAGTACTGAACATAAAATCTGGCTGTGTCTACTTGCCTGTTCTTTGTCTGATTTTAACATATATACTGCTTTTCACTGATTCAGCTACTGCCTGTTTATTGCCTATACTTAACATGTCTTAGGACTTTCAACTTCCCTGTTTGTTTTTGTTGTCCTTCTGGACCAGAGTTCACAAAGAACACAGCAAAACTCCTAGGAAATCTTTGGGAAATTTTTCCCCTACAATTAATTGTCCAGTCTCTCTGGTCTCCCTCAAGCCTTACCTTCCAGCTGCCAATGAAGGCCACTGTGCCCATCTGTATCCCTTACCAGCCAGAACGTCCTTCTCAGACAGCATTTCTTTGCAACCTGTCATTCATGTGTTCATTTCCAAAATGGAATGAATACATGCCGGGTGTTCCCGGTCAGGTCTTCAGCTCCTCCCACCCATCACCCTCACGCTATCCCTTCTGGTTGGTTCCTTCTCTGATGCCCGCCTCACCTGTGGCCCTCCACTCTTTCTTTTAAATCTTTATTTTTATTTTATGCATGTATAGGTGTTTTGTCTGTGTGCTTGGTGCCTGTGGAGGCCAGAAGAGGGTGTCAGATCCCCTAGAACTAGAGTTATTGACAGTTGTTAGCCACCACATGGGTTCTGGGGATCAAACGTAGGTCCTCGGCCAGTGCTCTTAACCCCTGAGCCAGCTCTCCAGCACCTGGTCCTGCACTCCTAACACCAGCAAGATTCTGTACTGTGTTCATGGCACCACCCTGGTATTGTGAATGGTCAACAAGATTGTTTGCAAACTGCTCTCTACTCAGTCTCTCAACTTAACCGCAGCTGCAAATCTTTCCAGGCCTGACATTGGACTGCTTGCAGTTTCAGAGGGACAACTTAGAGCTTCCTCTTTGTCAGAACACATGGACGGCTCTGGCTGTTCTCTCCTGCTCTCCTGAAGCACCTGAAGCAGATGTCTGTCAGCTCCTCTCTCTCTCTCTCTCTCTCTCTCTCTCTCTCTCTCTCTCTCTCTCTCTCTCTCTCCGCTTTACCCTTGCAAGGCACTTCACCTTCCTCTCACCTTGCTGACCACATCCCAATGGCCTCTTGCCCTAAAACTGTGGGCTTTCACCTGAAGATTAGTTTCGGAGGTATGCAATTGTAAATCACCCCAAGTCAGCAGTCAACACAAATGCATGAATTTATTGTGTTACAGTTATGGACTTAAAAACTTTGACAGGACTCTGACTTGACAAAAATCAGGGTGCTAATTGAACTGTGTTCCTTTGGAAGGTTCTGGAGAAAATTAGCCTCCTGTTTCTGAGCAGGAGGCCGTCCCTTGTTTATGGTATCTTTCTCTATCTTCAAAACTGACACCACCAGGCAAACTTTTCTCATACTGAAAGGAAAAGAACCTGGGTTTTGTTTGGTAGTTTTTGGTGTGTGTCATGCATGCATAGGGAGATGTTATTTATTTGTTACTAGTTTCTGAGGTAAGGACTTGCTGGATAGTCCAAGCTGCCCCCAGTCTCTTCAATGTCAGGATTATAGTCATGTACCATTGTATCTGTTGAGATAGAAGCTCTAAGGAAATTTAAATCACTCTAAGAAAAATGGAAATTGAAGTAGAGAACTCTAAGTGAGCAAGACTTTTGCAGTCCCATTTCACCCTAGCTGAAAGTTTTCTTCCTCCTCTCAATTCTTAGTGAGGGTGCACACAAAATCTCTTGGGCGGCATTTGGTTCGCTTCCGGTTATGTACAGTTATCTTGTACTGTAACCTTACCAAACCCTGAGGGCAGAACCCCTGCTTTGAATTGTACCTAACAGGAACTTGTTTTTATTACATGGCTGTTAGAGTCAAGGGAGCTATTGGGAAAGTACTTGCGGGATGGTGAAACATCTTCAAAGGATTTGTGATGAGTTGACACCAGGGTTGGTGACAACCGAGAGAACTCCCCCTTCTCTAGACTGGGCATTCAAGAACTCTGATATCCACGGGATTAATTTCACTCCCAACTTCACTTCTTTTTATCATCCTAAAAGGTCACATGACACCCAGCTGCTTCCATTGTTGTGGAAGACAGTTACCGCCTTCCTCATCTGCCTTCTCGCCATTACTTCATTTATGACCCCTGGCATTTCATTTTAAAGTGGAAATTCATTTCACAAATGCTGATTTATATATTAGTTTCTTTTCGGAGCCCATGAGTCTTCACCCTTTTACAAGCGGTGGTTTATATACCACTTAAGAGTCTAAAATGATGTTTTACTAAACATGCTTTGTCAGAGCGGTCCATTGATGTAGCCCTCTACTCATCCATCAGTTCATTTGATTTATCTGATTCATCTCAGTGTAAGCTTCATATATCAATAAGTCTCCCTGTAAATACTTCAGCCTGCATATACTTCACTGGAATAAAAATTGCGTAAGTAGGTCTTTTTTTTTTTCATCCTTTGGAGTAAATACTATATATAATAAAATGCACAACTCTTAAACATTTTACTCAGTGAAGGTTGACAAATGCATATATCCACGTAAGCAAACAATCTGCTTTTGTAACTTCTGCCAGAAAGTCACCTGCACCCCTGCACATCACTTCTGAACTGGTGCTGGAATGCCCTGTGACTGTGACTTTTTACTACCACATTTACTGTTTGAAACAGTTCTCCAGGGCTGGGAGGTGGCTCAGAAAGTTAAGAGCACTTGCTGCTCTTCTGGAGGACCCAGGTTCCAGTCCCAGGACTCACAGGCAGTTCATAAGCACCTGAAAATCCCAGGGTATTTGACCCTCCTCTGACGTCTCTGGGTCCTGCATGCATGTGGTACACAGGCATACATATGTGCAAGTAAACACCTATACACATAAAATAAAAATAAATGTAAGAAAAAAAATAAAAACCAGCTCTGCATTGTGTTTCTCCTACTTACCACAAAAGGAACAAATAACAAACCAACAGCTTTTTTGAGACTTAAAAACAACTATTTTATAGTGGCATAAACATGTTTGTTAATTGAGAAATGCTCTGGCTTTTCTTCCTTGTACCCATCCCTTGAATCAGATTTAAGCAAACCACACTTGTTTTGGTTAGCGCCTGCTTTGGCCTAGTCCAGGTGAGTTGGTTTCTGCCTAGTCCTATTGAACATTTGTCTTATTCTCTCCAGGCTGCTGTCCACTAGAAACTCAGGGGCTTCTAAACAATAGAAATGCATTCTTGCTCTTCCGGAAGCTTGGTAATTCCTGACCAAGGCCCTACAGGTTCAGTGTGTAGTGAGGGTCTGCTTCCTATAGCAGACGACCTGTTTTCAGGGTGCTCTTAATGTGGTAAGAGGTGCAAGCGGCTGCCTGGACCGTCTTTTGAGGGGGCATGAATCCCATTCATGGGGGTTCCTCTTCATGACCTCCCAGCAGCCCATCTCCTAGTATCTTCACATTGGAGATAAACTGTTTATTGACCAGGAAAAGCAGCCTTGTTGGACATAGAGACCACTCAGTTGATAGGACCCTGGAAAACAGTGTTCCTTTCCTGCTTTGCCTTCCTAGGATACTGTTTTCCGTAGTAGGCATGACAACAGCATCCTTCGGGTCCGCTTACATATCTGCAAGGCAACAACTTCGGGTTAAATAGTTTCTCAGGGTCCCATCTAAAAATAGAAGATCAGTAGTTTAATTTTGGCCTTTATTTGTTTTTAGATTTCATTGTATAGGCCAGGCTGTCCTCAAACTTAATCCTCCTGCCTCAGCTTCTTCTGTACTAGAATTACAGATACACAGCACAGTGCCTAGTGCTCGTGTGTGTGTGTGTGTGTGTGTGTGTGTGTGTGTGTGTGTGTGTCTGCGTCAGTGGACAAGTCTGTGAATCTGTTCTCTTCTACCTTTATGTGGGTTCCAGGAATCAAACTGAGGTCAGCCCGACTTTCACACAAGAGCATTCACCCACTGAGACATCCTGTTGGCCCTTCAACTCATTGGTTTTAGTGGGAAATGAAACAAAAAGTTTTGAAGAGAAGAATCAGTGCTCTATAGACTGCATGTAAAACAAAAGGGTTGGGGGTATTTTTAGACAAAAATAACAAACATTAATGTCCTTTTCTGACCTGTTTTAGCTTAAATCTTGGTGCATCTGGTTTGTGTTTAAAGCCTCTTTCTTTCTTTCTTCTTCCTTTACCGGCAAGTCATGATTTAAATTGTAACATAAAGTCCTTTCCGATGGATAGTTATATAGACAAGCCTGCTAAATCCATCCCATTTTGTCTTGTTTATACCTTTTGGGAGGGGTGTGATTTGACAGCATTTGGGAGGCAAGTGTCAGAAATCTGTTCTCTGCAAAGCCACCTCTGAGTCATTTCCCCTGTCTCTGGAACAGCAACTGTGAAGAGTGGGATCATGTTTAGACTTTTAAAAAAAGAAAAAAACACAACACTTGATAAACGTCTTCAGGAGCTTATATAATATAACCCAGAACCCCCAGTTTTTTAGAGAAGAACAGAGTCCAGAATGTGATTTTTTTTTTTTCCCAGCTCTGTGTGGAAGCCTAGTCCTGTGTCTTAGACTCAGGAACCAGAGTCAGGAGACGAAGGCCATTGCGGCAGTCACATTCCAGTGGCCTTTGAAGTGAGCTGCTCTGTCTTGGACGGCGGCGTAGGGTGCCACTCACCTCACCTACCACCTTGTACTCCGCGTACAGATCTCTGCTCTGCATGGGCAGTAGGGAAGGCTTGAGTCTGGGTGGGTTGGGTTGTTGGTTGTTTTGCCTCCTACAGTGCTGTAGTCTTCCCTCTGTCTTATGTTTGGGTAGACTTGTTAGTACCCCCAGACTCCGGTTTTCCTAATACATGCTCCTTATCCAACCTGGCCACCTCTGTCTGTACTGGAGGGAAACGAGTCAAGAGATTCTGCAGGACACATGTCCACTGTGCCTATTCCTGGAACCCACCAGCTGCTCACATTTAGAGCCAGTGAGAACACAAGAGTTGGGCCTCTCCTATCACTTCTTATTCTCTTCAGAAGATAAGATACCTGAAATGGATGTACACAGGGGTGGACTGGAGCTAAAATAGCAAGTAACTTAAAATGTTGGCCTTGGGAACTTTTCTTCTTTAAAGTATGATGCTTGGAAGCCCGTCGTGGCTTTTCTGAGGAGCAAATATGTCAACAAGGGCCAGAGAGAGAGAGTTCGCTGAGTTAACATGCTCGTCACCAAGGCTGATGACCTGAGTTTGATCTTTGGAACCCACGTGGTGGCGAGAAGGACTGACCTAACCACCTCCCACGCTCCAGGGCATGTGCACACCCACCCTCCACAGAGACACAAATAAAAACAACAACAATATGAATTGTTTAGGGACAACCAAGGAATATGAATAAGACAATTTTGTTGGTTTTGCCCGCAATTTTGTGTAATTAAGTTGAAGAGTTTACAGGCCTCCCTGTTCCCTCCTAGGTACCCTAGAGTCCTAGAGTGGCACTTGAGACTCTTCTGATTGGCCCTGGTTTTCTCCCAGAAATGTGTGATCATTTGATGATGATCTTCAGATCCCAAGTTCTTCCCATTACAGACTCTCAGGAGTCTGTCCCAGGAATTATCTGTGTTGTGTTACATAATCTATTCAAGTCATAGCACTGGGCACTATATACATGCAAGGCCCTACCTTAAAGAAAAATTAAAAAAAAAAAAAAGACCTGCAAATTAGAGTTCAGCTTTCATGCAAAGAATACATTATTCCAGTTCTAACATTTTAATAAATTTATCCCAAAATTATAGAAATAATGGTTCCATTATATTTTTGGTTTGACTTAAAAACAGTTAAGAATCGTTTTTTGTAAATTACAAAATAATACATAAAGAAAGCCCTTTAGTTAGAAAGTTGACAAGATACTTTAGAAACGGGTCTCCGAAGCATGAATACAAACCTTGCATGTTAGTATTCAGAATGGGCTGTTTTCCCTTTAGGATGTTAAAAGTTCTGAAAGGTTCCTTAAGGCCTGGCTTTCTTAAGCACCACCGGAGCAGCAGCGTTAGTGGCCAGGAAGGATGCTGCTGCCGCAAGTTAGGAATGTCCAACTGCAGCATTGATTTGCGTCTGTCTCTCTCTCTCCCTCGCTGGCCTTTTTCTCTTTAATGAGTACTAGAATGTTTCCACATCAGTTAACTGCCTTCATAAAGCACCAGAAGGTCACACCAGCCCCAGACAGATCCTTTTCTTTGTGCCTATAATATAATTGGCTGATTGTGCGGGTGATGCGCCCGCCCCCTCCCCCAGGCCGGTCCCAGCTCGGCTCAGCAGCCTGCCTCCGGGTTCCGGAGAAGCAGAGCAGCTCAGAGGCTGCAGAGCGAGCTCGGTGGCTGCGCGCTTCCCAGCACAGGCAGTGCCACTGCGCAGGTTGCTCAGCGGAACAGCATCCATTTTAATCTGCGGGGAGCCCCTGCCTAACCAGGGCGTTCTCCCGCGCCTGTAGATGCTCGGCGCTTCCCCTGCGCAGCCTCGCCCAGCAGCCCAGCTTTAGGGTCTGCGCCCTAGGATGCTCTGAGATGGTACATCAGGAGAACTGCTCGTACCAGGTAAGGTTGGAAAAGCCTGATTTTTGAGGCCCTCGCCCCTATGGGAGAGGCCTTCCTCTTCTAGGGCAGCAGGTTGCCTCTTGCTGGATTTCCAGGGGATTTTGCCATCCTGGGCTCCACTCCCGGCCTTCATCGCATACAGTATCTGAATTCTAATGAGGCTTTCTGGGGAGTAATGGGGCAGAAACACTGCTTCTTTGGCCTTTAAAGCGTTCGTGGAATACACGGAGGTGATGCGTGCTCAGCACACTGTGGGTCTGTGCAAAGGAGAGGAACTGCTCTGAACTGTAATTGAATTTAAGGGGTTCATAGACACAACACTGAAAATTGTGATTATTGTTTATTGCGTAAGAGGCGAATTACTTGGCATCCAGTTTTTAAGACTGTCTGTGAGAAAATTATGTACATCGAGAGTCCTAATTGATAACCTTAGAATTTTTCATAAACCAGTCAGCAGGATTTGGCGTTTTAAGTTGCACTCACATGTCTTTATGAACCTGTTTTTACCGGCATGCTCTTTTAAATGGTTAATAGGTAAGAATGCCAGTGTCGGTGTGGATTAAAAACTTCACATAGAAAAAAAATTGAATAACACATGTTCATCTCTTAATGTGCCAATTTACTCCCTGGAGCTAGGAATTAAACACTTCAGACAATTTCCAAAGCTCCCTTCTAGAAGGTTTCATAACTCCACCCTACCGATTGGATTGTAGAGACCACACTGTAAACAGCAAGAGCTGTCTCAGAGAAATCGCTCTGTGCAGTGGCAGGCATGATTGGGCCACATCCTGGGTGGCTGGCATTAGGGTATTGCTCCCCTGATGGAGTTTTTCAGAGACCAGCTCTCTAACCTAACAATGCCTCTTCCTTGTGAGAGGTAGGCTACCTGAGACAGGTTACCTGAAACAGGTGTTTCTCCGAGGGTCAGATTTCACAGTGAATGTCTACAGGAAGAATAGTGCATTTTACGAGGCAGCTGTTGCCAGCTAAGAAAGGCATGTCTGTAAAATGTTTGTACACTACTTTTATGCTTCATAATCGGAATTTTATAATCAGGGATCTGTTTTGTAGTAGCTTCATTTTATGGGACATTTAGTTACATGTGTAGATCCTTTCATATCAAGATTTATGCTTCACAGGAATTTTTTTTTCCAAGAGAAAGTCAGAGAGCTGAGAAAAGAGTCACATATTTAGAGTGGGGAATGCCAGGCATCCATGGAGAGTCTAGTGTGGGGATGGCTACATTCGACTGCAGGAGATTAAACTATTGTCATAATTAAAATAGTTTTTCATCTCCCTTTTCAGAGAAGCTCCGTAATTTATGTTGAAGGGCTGGTTACTAAAGGATCATTCCCTATATTTTCTCATTAGGCCGAACATGAAGTCATTGTTTTTGGAAGGTGAAAAAATGGTCAGTAGCAGCAATTTCATCGGGAGAGGGGGGGGGGGGCATGTTAGCCAAATGTTTCTTCCAAAGGAAGACAGATAGATAGAACTTGATAGGAACTCAATATTTAACAGTGGCTCTGTGTGTTTGATAATCTAGAAGTCTCTATTGCTTATTTCCACAATAAAATTACATGTGTTAGGTTGATAATGGTAGTTTAATAGACTGTGTATCACCAATGGAGGTTGGTAGAAGATACATGTCTGTAGACTCTTTTGAAATGCTTTCCTTCAGAACTAACAAAAACAGAAATGTTAGCTTTGAAGCCAAGTCCCAATCCAACTTAGAAACCGTAGTTTTAGAACCCATCTGGTATTGCATATGATCGGGTTTAGAAAAAGTGATTTCAATACATCTTAGCTTGATGTGGTTCTAAGTAACTAGTGCTATCAACAAACTATTTTTTTTTCAGAACCCCCCACTTTTTTTTTTTAAATTAGGGCCTGTTTATTTGTTCTAAATGATATTGTAGAGTGGTTGGGGCATATTGCTTAGGTTAGTGGGTTTTTTTTGTTTTTGTTTTTGTTTTTATGTAGCCCTGGCTAACTTGAGACTCACTGTGCATGCAAGGCTTTCTTTGAACTTGTAGAGATCATCCTGCCTCTGCCTCCCCAGTGCTAGTGCTGGAATTAGAGACCTGTGCCACCACTCCCAGCAGGTTAGCATTTTTAATGAATTAGCAGAATTTCGTTGGAGGATTGATTACTTTTCTCCCATCAGTGATGTCTACTGAGATTTCTGGAGAACATTCTAATGGAGCGGCCGTGAGTGAGATTTCAGACTCCTGTCTCCCGCCTGTTACATGCATGTTTTGCTGCATATATATAGAGAGAGGTAGATTACTGCCGCTACCATTGGCAGCATCCTCATATGGCAGCTGAGCCCTTGTAAATGCTTCCATGTTTCTTCATGTGTTCTTCCATGAGCCACAGCTTGTTTTCAACACAGTATCCAGAATAAGCTATTAGAACCTAAGTCTGATCATGTGCTGCATCTCCAAAGTTTTGGAAAGTTTATCATAGTACTTAGAAGAAGAACCCAGTTATTCACAGGGCCTGAACCTTTCACCAGTGTCTCCTAGCCTCCACCTCCATTTCCTCCTGGGGTCCAGCTCTGCTTGCCTTGACCCCTCCTCTGCCAGTCTCTCTGGTCTACCTGGCACACACCCCTCCCCCATCACACCCTCTGTAGGGCCCTCTTATTTAGCGTTGGGTACATCGTTGTTCTGAAACATTGTTCCCCTGTTTTGTGAAATTCACCATGCACTGAGCAATAGGGTAGTAGGCAGCCTTCCCCAAACCTTGCTCTCTTTCCTCAGGACTTTTCTGGAGTGTCACATCTTTGGATGTCTTCTCTAGACTCAACTCCACAAGCATCAAGTTTTCCTAGTTCTGTTCCAGCGTTTTGCTTACAGTTCCCAAATTTATTTTTTAAAGGATTTATTTATTTATTTATTCATTTATTCATTTATTATGTATACAGTGTTCTGCCTATAGGCCAGAAGAGGGCATCAGATCTCATTGTAGATGGTTATGAGCAGCCATGTGGTTGCTGGGAATTGAACTCAGGACCTCTGGAGGAGCAGCCAGCCAGTGCTCTTTAACCTCTGAGCCATCTCTCCAGCCCCCAAATTTATTCTTATAGTGAGCATTTACCACCATTGATCAGTAGAGATTTTACTTAACTGTTTGTGGTCTGTTTCCACTGCTGTATGAAAATGGGTTTTCTAGGTTCTCAGGTACCGTGGGCGGATGTGTCTGACCAAGTGAAAAAGGCTTTGAACACACTCAGCTCCTTCCCTCCATGGACTTGACTGTTGTTATTCTGAGAGGAAGGCCGGTTCCCCTCTTTCCGACATATGTTAATCGACTTTCTCATCTCTGAAATGGGTTTTTTGCCTGTTGACACCAATGAGAGTTGCCGGGTGTCACCCTTCGGCACAAACAAGTCAGCCATCATTCATTCAGAGGCACCTTGCCCCTGCAACTGTTTTTCTGTATTTTTGGAACCTCGTCAAGCTGTGTGTCACTTGGGTGACAACGGTTTGAAGCTGGTAGAAGTACAATCAGTTCTGCTCTGTTGATGACTGCGTTGCCCAAGAGTTTGTGTGTCTCCGCCAACGCCAACTATCTGGCTATTCTGTGCTCCAGGCAACTGAAACCAAGGGAGAGTGGGCAGAGGAATTTTGCTGCAGAATTTTTCATGATAGTTTCAGGTCACCCTGCTTTTATCCTGCCCCTCATGGGGTTCACAGGAACCTCCAGCTCGCTGAGGCATGTGTTGTCTTTTTCCGTCTTCACCCTGTTAGAAGAAAGAGCTGTCGACCTCCATTTTTCCAGTCTTGGGAGGAAGCCAATCTCTTCATGAAAGAATCTTGCCCACAGCTTCAGGCCTGGAAGCCTTCAGAAGGCCGAATTCTTAATGGTTTTTGATAGACAGCTTAGAAATATGCTGAACTTGTAAGCACAAGTTTAGGTCAAGGGGTCCACTGAGCTTAAAAACTTCCAAATATTTTTTTCACTTCTGCAGTTTTTTTGTTTTTTTTTTCCCTTTGGGGGGGGGGGGTAACTACACAATGTGCAAACAATGACAGGCTTTCATCCTTCCCTTGCTGTCCCTTAAATGACCGGCTCTGATCCAGATCACACCCTTGAATTCCGAGCTACTGTGGGAATAGAGAAGAGATAAAATGGCCCGTGGCTCACTCTCTTCTCCCTCCCTCCCCAGCATACAGTCCCTTCTTCCAATATGATCAGGGAGCTTTAATGCTTCTCCGGTCCCTTAGGATAGATTCCAGACCCTTTTTGTGTGGCATTCAAGGCCTGGCTGAGGTCCGGACCCTGGACGAAGTTCTCCTCCCCCACTCCAGATCTGATGTTGTCCCCCCCACTCTCTCTCCCTGCTGCACTGCCTCCAGCCGGGATGCCTTCCACCCACGCACCACCTGCCCGCACCTTTTGCCAGCTACTTTCAAGACACAAATGCCGCCACCTCCCCGCAGGAAGCTGCCTCCTCACCATCAAAATGTCTCCCCGGCACTCTTCCTTTACCTCTCCATCAGAGAAAGCCTCCTGAAGACAAGACCCCTGGACCCCTTTTTTTGAAGGCTCTGCCTTACACATAGACTTTGTGGCTGTTACATGCCTGTTAGACTGAACTGTATTTGCTGCTGTTGGTATGTTCAAGAATTGGAGAGCTATCCAGATCTCCACATTGCAGCAGGGAACCAGCAAAGCTGACCCCAGCATTACGCGGAGCAGCTGCTAGCTTCCCAAAGCTGTAGACATCCTGTATGCCAGAACAAGGCACAGGGCAACACACAGCCAATGAATGAAGGCCATGCACACATATCCCAGCCCACCCAGGGATAATGCATGAAATATCTCCATCCCTGCTGATTTTACCCCAAGATTTCACCAAGATAAAACTCGCGCTCTGCCCTCAGGCACTTCTGCACTTTTTCTATAAACTTTATTCTGTCAAAACCTATGCAGATAAATAAAAATATCACACACCAAAATTAACCAGACCCAAAGTCTGCACAACTTAATGAACTTCTATATGTTTAGAATTGACATTCAAAACAGAAACTGTGAAGCTTCACACTGCATTTTACACTTTCAGTATTGAGTATATTTTATGCACATATTCACCACCCAAACAAACAAATCCATGACAATTAGAACTAGAAAAACAATTAGCTCTGTATTCTTTTTCATAGCTATGTCCATACCCTGCACCCAGCTTCCCTCACTGTATTTAGCTTTCCTCGCTCACCTCAAGGATTTTGCCAAGACACACCTCATGGCCTTTCTTCAGGCACTTCCACGTTCATTCAAAAACACCCTTCTTCCCCTCCCCCCTCCTTTTTCCTTAGTCCCTCTCTCTTCCTGCATCTCTGCTCAGGACCAAACCCAGGGCCTCCTGAATGTCAGGCAAGGGCCCTGCTGCTGGGCTGTATCATCTATCCCCAGTCTTTTTTTTTAGTTTTGACTTTGAAAGACTATAGTCCAGTGGTGTCTTAGCCTCCCAAGAAGCTGAAGTTTACAGGCTTGCCCTACCAAGCCCAGCTGCTGATTTTGTTAATATATTAATTTTCTCAAATTCTTGTATTTATTTATTTTCTTGTGGGACATAGGTGGGCGACATGGTGCACAGTTTGTGGGAGTTGGTTCTCTCCGCCACCTTTTGAATTCCAGGTGGTATTGAACTCAGGTTGTCGGGCTTGACAGAAAGCATGTTTCTCTGCTGAGCATTCTCATCCAGCCCCTGACTGCATCCCTTTACAGTGCAGATGAGTAATTTCACTGCCTCATAGAACACTTAGTTTTCTGGAGCAAAATGCTGTGGAAATGTCATACCTCGCTCACAGTACCCAAAGATA
This sequence comes from Onychomys torridus, assembly GCF_903995425.1. Lineage (NCBI taxonomy): Eukaryota > Metazoa > Chordata > Mammalia > Rodentia > Cricetidae > Onychomys > Onychomys torridus. The sequence continues at coordinate 46,452,537 of NC_050448.1, forward strand.
CCCTGTCCTGGTCTCAGATGCTAAAACTAGGGAGTCTATCGGTTTAAGTAGTTCATCAAGATACCCTCAAATTCTCAGAAAGCAGTAAACAGTCCTGAATGCCCAGATTCAGGCAGATCATGTCACAGTTAACAGAAGCAAAGAAATCCATCTATCCCTGTTGACACCAGCTCCTTCCCCTCTGCCTTCCTGAGAATGAGAGAACAGGGTGTGGGACTGGAGTTCACCCACGAGTGCCAGGGTAAGCCTGGGTCCATCTGCACAGCAGAAGAAAACAACACTCGGGGTTGAAAAGAGAACTCTGGGCATTTTAATCCACTATTTTGATACAGACTTTGAAATCCAAGTTCAATGAAGTGTTTTCTCCATTCATCTATAGATTTTTCATTAGCTGGGAAGTTTTTGTCTCCACAGTAGACAAGGCTGGGGTGTTTTACCTTGGTTAGAGAAGAGGTGTGATCTAACTGTTGAGATGATTTTCTTTCTAAACATATGATAACAGTAACAATTAAGAAGAAAGTAATCATGACTGGGCAGTGGTGGCACACGTCTTTAATCCCAGCACTTAGGGGGCAGAGGCAGGTGGATCTCTGTGAGTTCGAGGCCAGCCTGGTCTACAGAGTGAGATCTAGTACAGTTACCAAAGCTACACAGAGAAACCCTGTCTTGAAAAATAAACAAACAATAACAACAAAAAGTAATTCTGGGTATAAAGGCCTCTATCTTGGTTTTTAGCCAAGATGCCTGAGGGGGAAAAAAATCTGATTCTGTGCTTTTTCACCAAAAGATGGGCAAGTGACAAGTAGGTTACAAATGATCATCAGCTGGGCCTCGCTGTGAACTTCATCTGACATAGACACGTAGCCCAACACATTCTTGGAGGGGCTCAATCTTCATGAGTCAGACTGAGCAATTTAAAGAAGTAAATATTTAAAGCTCATTTTAATCCCAAGATCTGTTATTTTCTCTTGGGAAGGATGGCAATGATGGGGGAGGAGAAGAAAGGGGCATCTTTGCGGTACAGACCACTGCACCATAAGTCTTTGGAGAGTAGAAACCCCACATACATATGTATGTATGTATGTGTGTATGCATATATGTATATAAAGAGAGAGAGATACAGATATAGATATCTATGGATGTACATATAAATATATACTCTTGGGTGTGCAATTACAGTTTCACAAACAGAGGGAAACATTAATAGAACTGTACACCACCTGAGCCATTTTCCATTATATATTTATATTCTCTATACCAGGGGGAAATTTGAAACTTTGATGTACACTGTATGGAAGCATCAGAAACTACTAAGCCTCCTGAAATAGAAAGTAATTTGACAAAACTGCTTGCGTTCAAAAGAAAGCAGCCCATCTGGGCAGCCTAGTGGTAATCAGTGTAGGAGAGCCATTATGGGGTGGGACTCGGAGAGACATAATGGGGGCATTAGTGGTCCCACCTGGCGGCTGGGCCTGGGCCGTCAGAATGAGTGCAGAGGTGTTTCTGGTACTCAGGATTTTAGCCTGGCAGGAAGATTTACAGACGTGGTCCTCACTCTTTGGATATGGGAACGCCTTTGAAGCTGGCTGCTTCCAGTACTGCCTCCCCTTCCCCACCCCTCCCCCCAATATCATTATTTTAATGTTTTTAACCTACTTTTTTTTTTTAAGTGCTCCAAATTTCCATGGGTTTTCTAGCCATAGAATATCTTAGTTGAAAAGCAAACCAAATTCAGATGAGCTTTACATTAAAATAAAAAATGATTTGGAGGGAGAGTGTAATGTTGAAGGTAGAATGGGGATGTTAAAAGATGAGGTTGGACGGCTGAAGGGTTAAAGGCGGTTAGCTGGAGTTTCCACCTTTGAGTAGGAGAGGCTTTTGACAGTCTATAAGTGATTTCCCAGTAATGTACTCAGGGTTCTCAGAGTCAATAATTTCCACCAGTGGCTGATAATGATTATTTAAAAGCATTAGATCACATAAGAAACACGCCTTGCCGTTTAGAGCATGGCTTGGCGTCCTTGGATTTCAGGGCAAGGAAAGAAGCTTTCAGCCTCAGATTCTGAGAGGCTGTGAGCACATTTTCTAAGAGAGAGCATTCGTGTCTGGGCCTGGCTTCTTCCTAGATGGTGCACTTTAGACCATTCTCTGAAGAAAGGACATGCAGTGTTTTTAGCTTACATATTGACTGCAAAGCCTCCCACCATATACTCAGTTCCTATCTGCCAGGGCGGAGGCTGGTTTTGTTTCATCCAGTCCTGTGTTCATTAGGACCGCTTTTTGCAAGTGAAATTTATTACAGTGTTGATCTCGGGCAACAAAAATCAGAGTCTTGCCAGCCTGTTTGGAAATGCAGTCCAAAACAAAAGAGAGACAGCTAATAACAACTTGTTTTCCCTAAGCTCGCCAGCTCTGCTTCAGAAATGGAAGGTGCATTTAGAAATCACGGGCCTGGTGGTGGTGGCACCTGCCTTTAATCCCAGCACTCAGGAGGCAGAGCCAGGTGGATCTCTGTGAGTTCAAGGCCAGCCTGGTCTACAGAGCGAGATCCAGGACAGGCACCAAACCTACACAGAGAAACCCTGTCTCAGAGAGAGAGAGAGAGAGAGAGAGAGAGAGAGAGAGAGAGAGAGATATCACAGGGATCTCTCTTCAGAAGCGCAGCCTCTGATGTGGGAGGCCTCCAGTGGGACCTGAGAGTTTGTGTTCCTAAGCCCCCTAGGCTTTGTTAATGCTCTGCTCCAAGAGTCACCCCGAGTAGGAAAACTCTAGAGTGCATCACGTGTGACGGGACACTGACTACCGGGTCACCTGGAAAGGGTTTGGGCAATGTGCCTGGGCTGAGAACTCATCCAGGGAGTTGCAGAGGAACCGCACTGCTTCTGGAGCCTCCTGCTAGCTGTCACATCCCTGCTTTAGGCGGTGGCTTGCAGGAGTGCAGCACTCACTTATGAGAAGGAGGTGGAGGCAGTGGAGTAGGGTGGTCCTGCCGCAGCGCTTTCCCATCACTGATCCCTGTAGTTACTGAGCAGTTGAGAAATTTCCCTCAACTCAAGTGCCCTGTTTCTAAAAGATAAAACATTAGTCGATGTATGTGTTTATACATTTGTATGTGTGTATATAGTCAATGCATTATTAATAATACATTGTGTATTATTATTTGTATAATTTGTATGGAAAATTAATGATAAAAGTTTTAGTTCTTCTCATTTCAACTGTGTACTGAAGCCAGCCCAGTAAAAACACACCTATGTGTTGTGTGCAGCGTTCTCAGAAGGAGCTGCCCTGCAGGCTGAGGTCATGGCTAGATGGAACATCCTATAGGCAGGTGGCCTTCCTCCTTCAGCCAGCCAGGTCCCACCAACGATGTGGGTTGAAAAACAGTTAGCTGCGGATGCTTCTCACTCTTCAGATAGGCACCAGCTCTTCACTGACCACTTAGCATGTGCAAGGCGATGTCTCAGACACTGAAGCGAATAAAATGAGTGAGCACCAATCTCTGTTCCGTAGGAAAAAACCACCTAAAACAGGAATAGCTGTCAGGAAGAAGCCACGGTGACTCTGAGAGCTCCATGGTAAAGCAGAGAAGCAAATCCACCAGGCTGTGTGCTGGGCCACAATCAACAGCTCTCCTTTCATTTCCTGAGGCACCAGCAGCAGGAGGTGTGTGGCAGAGCGTGCTGGGTGTTCCAGATGTATGATTTAGAAAACAACTCAGCATACGACATCGTTACTGGGAAGTGCTGCTGGTTTTCTCTTCCGTGCATCCTATTTTTTTTTAAAAAAATACACTTTTATCACACTTGTTTATTGCTTAGGGGAGGGGCAACCAGTAGGGGGCTGTAGCACACCCATTTACAATGTGGGCCACCAAGGCAGAGGACCTAGGCTCAAATTCCTGCCTGCCTACTGCTTAGCTACCATGCCTTGACGGAGGTCTGTAACATCTCTGTGTGCCCCTCTCCCCTCAGCTATAAAATGCAGCTGACAATAATACATACTCCATAGGTTAATAAAATGATTATTAGGTGGCACATATGAGGTACTTGGCCCCAGTCAATGACAACTGTTGTTGTTATGTGGCTGCATGCCATGGAAGAAGATGTGTGCTTCCCTCCTCTGTCTAGATTTAGGAGACAGAGAATCGGTCAAAGTAGAGCATCACTTGAACCCCAAAGCCCTGATCTTTGTGGCTGTTCTGCTTTGTGACCACAAGCCCTAGCCAAGGAATGTGTATTGGAGAAATGACTGACTAGTATGCTTGCAGTTTTCTGTGTGAGCATGTCAGAAGGTAAGGCCTGCTGCTAAGTGGAGGCTTGGCCTTTGAGTTCCTCTGTGGCTGGTTTTTCCTGCAAACGACTGTTTGGAAGTAATGGCATAGTTACGGAAGTATTAATTTGATGTGCATGTGTATGCTCGAGCGTGTGCCTGTGAACTTCTGTTTGTCTGCTCCTTTGAGCCAAACATCCTCCAGCTGTGGCCCTTTCCCTGACTGCATGTAAAGCCCATAAACAAAACCAGAAGCCATGGGAAAAGGGTAAAGAGAGCCATAGAAAAGAAAGCCGTGCTTCTGTAGAAAAGCCCACCACTGGCGGAATCTTAAAGAAACGTTGATGGATCCCTTTCTCTCTATATTAATAGAACAAAGCCGCACTCCCGGGGCAAAGAAGGCTTTCTGTGGATTGGAATCAGCTTCAGTCTTGGGCTAGTGTTCATTCCAGATGATGAAACTTTTACATCTCATTTTAAGGAATGGTTTGGGAGAAAAAAAAAAAGAAAAGAAAGAAATGAAGTGGTTCCCCAGGGGTTATGGGAAAAGAAAAATGGTGAGCATCTGTCTGACAGGTCACTTTAAAGGATAGTTTTCAATCTCTGTGGAGCACCCGACTCGGCTCACAGTGAGACCTCTCAGGCTGCAAGTTTTTGCTTCTATTTTTATCCTGCAGTCTACTAGCTTCAGGGTGGGCTCCTTGCCTCACCAAGCTCCAGTTCACACTGGGCCCTGAATGGGCCCTGAACTGGAGTCCGGTCAGCTGGCGGAAGCTCAGTGTGTCTCTCTTTTCCCTTTTTGGGAGCAGGAAAGGTGCTGTGGAGAAGAATCTGGGCCAAATCATTCAGGGAAGGTGACAGCAGATGGTGAGAAGGCTGGACTCCCTCAACAAGCCGATTGTCAGGGACAGAGTGAGCCTTACAGCAGGCAGCTGCCCAGTGCCCTGGAGAAAGAAGCCAGGCAGGCCGGCCGGGCGGGGCACTGTCTGAGGCAGAAGGGGCAAGGCCTCTACAGCCAGGCACAGGCAGGCGCTTAGCTGGCTCTCCATGCCAGCATGAGTGGTAACCAAGGTACTGGGCAGTTGGCACTTCAGCCTGTCAGGATTCATGGGAGATTATTTAAGTGAAATTCTAAAGAGTTAAAGGATGAATTTGGACAGTGATGGAATGGATGACATCATCAGTCAAGAATCCCCATTGGATTTGGAGGGGAATTATAAAAAGGTAAGGGGGGAGCTCTTTTGTTTGTAAACAATTGGACCATTTTTCTAAGTGGGAGGAAGGTTGCCAAATTCCACACACGGTGGTCACTGCCGTTAAAGAGTGAAGGAAAACTAAATGCACAGACTGAACCACAGAAAGCTCTGAGAGTTCCAGATTTTCCCAGCATATAGTCTTTAAAATAACAACAGCTAAAGCATACATGTTATTGTTCTAAAGTTGAGAGAAATCCTACTATTGCTTCATTGCTAAGCAGCATTTTATGCAAAGAGATTTTTTTTTTTTAATTACTGACATTTTAACAGTTTAGTAGAAATAATTACTTGGTAGGGCTAACTGGTCTTCTAAATTTGTTGTTTTTAACAATGAAAAATAAAAAGCTTTACAGAGAAGTTTGGGATCTTAAAAAAGTCAATACAATGTGAATTTTCTACTTGCCTTTTCTTTTGAAAGTCAGTAAATATATTTTGGGAATGTTTTATGTGATAATTGTCTAGTAATAACAGGCCCAAGTAAAAATAGCTTTAGTTATATGGGTGAGGTCATGAAATCAAACTACAAATATATACTTGTCTGTCCACAGAAGCCTAAACACACACTGTCTTTCTTATGTTACTATCTGACAGAAGTCAAGTGTAGTTCATGGCTGGAGAATATGTAGATAGGAGCCCCCATTGTAGACCTGGAAACAAAGATTTCTTTTCCTTCAGAAGTAAATATCAATGAATATAGTCTGGCAGGACAGTAAAACTTGGTGATTTTTTTTTTAAATCAATTAAAGATGTCATTAGTATTCTCCCCCAGAGTGAGAATTAGGGAGAAGGTGCTCACATGTTCATTCCTCAAGGCTGACAACTCTGGATCTGCTCCATCTTAAACCTAAGACTGGGTGTGAACAAGGAGGCTTTCTCCAGCACTTACTTTACTGATTTTTTCATAACCAATCATATTCTTTTTCCAGTGGGCAAAGCTTACATATGCAGGGGGCCTCAGTGTCCAGGCCATGGCTACCCTGTGTATTTGCCATGTCTTAATGATTCTCCACCGAGGGACTAAGGGCTCAAGTGTGGTGATTTGGTGTCCTGAAACCCCAGCTGTCCACCCTTCCCCCACTTGGCGGAAGCCAGGATACAGAAGACACTTGGGACACTCTGCCATCAGTCAGATCACTTATCCAACCCTGCAGAGCAAGGGTGTAGTTCTCTTGCGACCTGTTTTCAGTGCCAAAGAACTGGTCACAGTTTTCTTTGTCAAATCTTTTTTTTTTTTTTTTTCCAGATTTAAAAAAAAAAAAAAGTCAAGATCAGTTCACACGAAGGAAAAACGAAAGGCATACCGTTGCTAATTCGTTAACAATAAAATCGTGAACACTGTGCTTGTATCCTACCGAGGGACAGGGAGGCAACCAGATGCCCAGAATAAGTGAGCTGTGTTACACTGGCAACCTGAGACAGGGCTGGCCCAAGCTACAGACATGTAGGGCTCCAAGGAGCTTTGAGGCACCACCTTCAACAAAAGAGCGTCGCCCACCAGGAAGCATAGGCAGTAGAAGGTCACGTGTGATTTCAGGAGAAATAGTACCTATCAGGTTAGTGCAAAACAAACAACCTATTAGGTGAAATGTCTAGACATTTGGGTGCACAGTATTCAGGACCCTAAACATGAGTTGGCCTCCACCACATCAGCATCTTAGTCCCACCAAGTGCCTTCACGTGTGTGCAGTACCTATACTTGTGGTCACTGTGAAGGCTTCATTATGCTTAGAGGGAAAAAAAATGTAATTTCATTAAGAGCTTCTAGTAAAATAAAGCAATATAGGCTTTTTTTTCCCCAAGTGCAAAGATGAGAAAAAAACAGTTCTTATAAAAATCACTTTACCTAATTAGAATCTTCCTTTTCAAAGCTTTTTTTTTTTTCTCTTCAATGTTTTTGGTCTTTGGTTGACTAAGGACAAAAATAAATTAAATACCCATAAAAAAAAAAAAAGTACCCTACAGGTATTTTGACTTGCATCCATCAGTTAAATGTATTGGAGACTGTGCCTCAGGTATACATTTATTTTATTCCAAAATTATATTAATTTACCATTGTAAATCTAAATGTCTAAAACATACATAAATAGCTGAGAGAATAAAATGCTTACAAACAAAAATAGAAGTCCTAATGAGACCTTCCTTCTTTTTCTGTGAACTCTCCCCTCATTGAGGCCCATTATCAAAAGCAGTTGGAAAATCAGTGTTTGCTGCCAGGTGCCATACAATTCCCTGGATAGGTCACATTAATAAATATCACACGCGTATAGGGATTGTTTTACAGGGCTGTTTTATAGTCAGACAGACAGCCTTCAGGAGGGGGGAAAGGTCACCTTCCAATGACTAAAATTAGATTTACCAAGGCAGAGGGAGGAAAAGATCATGCATCTGTCCCTTTTCCTTGGGGAAGGCCCTGCCTAGAAGAAAGATGTCTTATTAAGAACCTGCTTTATCCACTAATGATAGTAAAAAGCAAAACCAAACAGAGAACAGATCCTGCACTTGGGAGGAAACGGAGATCCTAGCCATGTGTGCTTAGCCTGGTTCTTCCTGCTTGACTGCGGCCACACTTCTGAGTCACTGCTCAGGCATCCCACAGAGGCCCGATCGATGGCTGAGCCGCGTGTAGCACGTGCCATTCTCTCCTAGCACCCACGTGGAGGCTCACAACGACCTGTAACGCCAGTTCCAAGGGATCTGACCCTCTCTTCTGGCCTCCTCAGACACCAGGCACACATGTGGTACACATACACATGTGTAGGCGAACACTCATATTCTGAAAAATAAATAAATAAATCTGAAGAAGAGGAAGAAGGAAGAAAGGAGAAGAGGAGGAGGAGGAGGAGGAGGAGGAGGAGGAGGAGGAGGAGGAACAACAACACAGCTTGTGTCAGCACCAGGCAACCTTCAGCATATGGTCACCGACCTCACTCACTCCTCCATCATCTGCGAACAGCCTTGTTCATCGCCTCTTGTTCATCACTTCTACAGCAAGGTCTCGGAAGGGAGGCGGAGTCTTCCTTCCCTCCAGGAGCTTAGGATCCAGGGGGCAGGCACAGAAAACCATGCTACACGAACAGGTGCTGCCTGCAAGAATGTCCACAGCCAACATGGACCTCCAAAACTTTTCCCCCAAGGCTGTGCCACGGTAGAGAAGGATAGCTAAATGAAGATCAGCGGACAGAGGGAAGGAGGGCGGGAGTAATGGTTTAAGCATGCAGCCCAAGACTGGCTCCTCTGGCTCTGTCCCCGAAGGGAGCCCGGAGAAGCTGGATTTTGCTGTCTCTTCTCAGGCCACTGTGCCCACGATAAGGGAACCAGTGCCGTCCCCGGACCTGGCAAGCTCAGCTTTGTCCTACAGAGGTGTTGTCCCTGGTGTCTTACATCTAATTACAGTGGAGGATTAGGGAGGACCCTGTGGAAAAAAAAATTAAAAGGCTGGAAGGGAAAATATTTAAAGTGAAGCCACAGCTGCGCCTCATGTTTTTTTAAAAGGTGAATGGAAATGGCTGCCTGAGATAAACTGCGATAAACAGGAACCCGGAATGCCAGCTGCCATTCCTGACAAGCTTTGCCCTCCCCACACAATTACTGAGGAAAAGCAGCCGCCGACCTCCATTAACTCTCCCGGCTCCTGGCTCAGAGGCATGAATATGCTTGAGTCACCCAAGCCTGGGCCCTGCCTCCACCTCAGCCACCTGGGGGAAATCGCCTCCAGTTTAGGGGCCAAGGTCTCCTTTTCTTCATAATAAGGAATCAAATATTCTTAATGTGAAGCCCTCAGCTCATAGTTCGGGGTCACCCAATGGCCCCACCTCAGTCAGCCATCATGGTCAGGAAATGGACTGTTTCATTGAAACACTGAGAAAACTGTATGTACCCCTTTCTTGTCATGGCCTCCTTCCTTCTCCTCTGCTTCTCAGGAATTTTTTTTAGGACTCTAGCTCTTTCATTTTGGAAGTCAGCATAGTATTTTATTAAAACTGAAATATAAAGCTTGGCAGTGGTGGTGCACACCTTTAATCCAACACTCAGGAGGCGGCAGAGGCAGGTGGATCTCTGGGCGTTCCAGTCCAGCCTAGTCTACAAATCAAGTTCCAGGACAGCCAGGGCTGTTACACAGAGAAACTCTGTCTCAAAACAACAACAGTAACAATAACAACAAAAGGTTTTGCATGCCTTTAATATCAGTACTTGCGAGGCAGAGGCTGGCAGATCTCAGTGAGTTCAAGTTTGAGTCCAGCCTGGTCCACGTAGTGAGTTCCAGGCCAATCAAGGCTACATAGTGAGACATTGTCTCAAAATAAAACACGTTTTAAATGGCTTTTAGTAGATTCACAAGCTTATGCAGACTACGATATTGTTCAAGAACATTCTATTTCCCTCAAAAGAAACCTGGGACCATCAGCAGTCACCCCACACCCTTTGTCATGTTCACCTTTGACAGCTGCTTTCTGTCTTGATGGGCTTACTTCTTCCACATAGTTCCAGCACATTATTATTTTTTTTACCTTCCTACACTCCTCATCCTGCCCACTCTTATGCCAAAATCAGGTACCATTAACAAACTATCAGCTACCATTTTCTCTCTGCATCAGACATGTCGAGCACTTCCTGTATTTCCTTTAATTGTCCAAACAACCTGAGAAATAGATGTTATCTCTTTAAAAACAACAACAACAAGACAAAACAAAACCAAGGCTCAAAGAGTTTCCATATCCTGAAGTAGTGTCAGTCTCCACCCTGGATCCTCTGGCCCAGCCTCTGCTCTACCCTCTTCTCAGGTCATCCATCTGTCCCCTCTCCCAGCCCCTAACTCCATCCTGCCTGGGGGTTGAAGGCACCAGTGTCCTGGCAGTTGACCAGGGCCGTTTCATAACTAGGCAGTGTCTTGGACCGTTGTATTCCTGATGGTGATACTGAATGACTGTGATGGGCTTACAGGCTTCTGAAATGGCACCTGGTAAAAATAGAGTTGCCAGATAACACTGTCCTGTGCAGAAGTCATCTGGACACACAGTTGTTCAAGAACTAGAAATGAGCACAGGCTGCTCCCAACAGCTTCTGTTTGGATATGCTGCTCGGAGGGCAGGAAGCCAGCTGCACCCTGTTAGGGTTTCGCTTAAACACTTCTAGCAGTCAGGTTTGATGGTTACACCCCCCCCCCCCCCATCACCAAAGTTCCTTTCTAAGTAACTACTGGACTTACAATTGTAGCACAAATCCTATTTGGTCTTAATAATAAAAACCCGGAGTCAGATATCAGGGTGAAAGCTGAAAGATCAGAGAATCAGAGCAGCCAGCCACTAGAGTTCTTACCTCTACCGAATCCTCAGCCTCAAAGTACAAACAACGACAGGTCTTTGTTAAAACACCTTTGCTCTGGTCTGTAACAGTCAGACTGGTTCAGTATCAGGGCCCTAGTACAGCAGCGCTTGTTCCCTCAGAGCACGGGAAGGAGGACAGTCAGCAACCCTGTTCAAAACCACCTTCATGGTCACACCATAAACACCTCATCCTATAAACTAATAGCCCAGCACTTTTGATGTCAGCCGTTCTCAGGTAAAAGAGATGAACTTGCCCCCATGGTGCCTGCCCCTCCTGGAAAATAGGTATTCAAGGCCAGCTTTCCCAAGCAGTGGTCCCGAAATTGCAAAGGCAATCCAGGAAACCTGCAGCTGACATTTCTTCGTGACCTTTTGGTAGAATGTTTAGTGTAAGTGAGATGGAAAATGTCAGAAATACTAAATGAAAAGGAAAGTGTCCAGGCTTAATATCCATTCAGCCACACGGTGGAAAGATCCAATGCCATTTAGCAACTATATCCACTCATAATTTAAAAGCACTTCCCAGGGAATAAACTAAAGTGCAAGAATTTGAAATAACCTGCATTAGACAAGTATTTATGCACTTTGGCATTCAAAAGTATTCCATTTCTTTTCTCATAGAATGCTATTTTCCTATTCTGAGCTTGCTACAAATCCATGGTTTATCTCAGCAAGAAAATAATTAAAAAGTATCAGTCGTGTACACAAGTTTTCTTGCTTACTATTCAATTTCAAAGAAAGTCACTGAAATTTGCCACTGAACAAATACATCTTGTACTTCTGCTTCCTGATCTTTCAAAGCCTCAGCCTCGCCCACCCTGGAGAGCCGCCTACAGTTATTACAGTCCAGCTGTCTTCCAGGCAGAGGAGAGAAACAAGTGACGGCCATTTCCTAAAGGCAGAGTGCTTTTCCACAGGGAGCATCCGATTCCCAGTTGGGATCCCTGGTGGATGCTGCTAATGGGGAACTAGGTATCACAAGGTGATAGATGGCATGGAGGCAAGACCATTCATTGCTTCAAACAAGCGTCCTCACAGGGTTTTGGGGGAGGCCAGACCGCTACAGATCACGTGGTCCTGGCTGCAGAGGCTGGACATGCTACATGGAACAGATGTGGGCATAGGGGAAGGGGAATTAGCGCTGTGCATCTGAACATCAGAGCAGCAGCTCTGGAAGCTTGTAGGCCTGCTGCACCCTCTCAGCACCAGCCCAGGCCTGAAGCAGAAGCGTAGCCTGTGCTTTCACAAGCCCTCTGGGTGACTGCCATGCCCATTCGGGTTAGGGAACTACTGACTCAAAGAAATGTGACACCCACGGTGTGTGTGTGTGTGTGTGTGTGTGTGTGTGTGTGTGTGTGTGTGTGTGTGAGAGTGTGTGTTTGTGTGTGTGAGTGTGTGTGTTTGTGTGTGTGTGTGGGGGGGGTGGGGGGGTGGGGGGGGGTGTACCTGTGTGCATGCATATGCATAGTCTCCACTCGGCATACTGATATCACAGCAGCTCCCGGAACCCTGACTCCCATTGGGCGAAGGAGACCAGTGGCTCCTGAGATGATGCAGCCCATATTACTGAGGAAGTTCTTCCTCTGTGGACACCATTGTCTTTGTTAGCCTTGTCAGAAGTCTAGTTATCTCCTCCTATCTATGTGGCATTGCTTCCAACAACCCCACACACACACTCACACCCAGATCGAAGATTCAAGTTCAAGTCCCAACATAAAGTAATGCAGAGTTCTCATACACTTTATTTGTCATACTTGGTACAAGACAGACAGATGCCTTGTGTATAGTCCTTGTGTTGTTAGTGGAATAGCAAGAACGAAGTGTGTGTACATGCATAGTCCAGACAGATTTCCCCCTCACACACTTTCAGCCCTCGGTTGTTGAATCTCAGACGTGGAACTTGTCGATAGGGACACCCACTGCGTTTACTTCATTGCTTTTACAAACAATTTTTTCCATTTGTAGCAGCACAGAAGATGGAGGAGGGGCAGTCAAGGCTTGTGAACAGTCAGTACCCTTACCACGGAGCCGTTCTCTAGCACCGACAACGCTGTCCCACAGCACTTCTGTGTGGTTTCTGTCAATTAGGTCCTAGGAGTTTTTAGACAGAGATCTCTCGATCTCTCTCTCTCTCTCTCTCTCTCTCTCTCTCTCTCTCTCTCTCACACACACACACACACACACACACACACACATGTTTATATGTATGTATATGTATTATATCTTTGGGGGAGATTAAATTCCTCATAGTCTGGCAAGTCTTTCCGGCTGGCTTTGGTTACATCACGTGCATGAGTTAGGAGGAGGAAGCCTTTGCTGTTGTCTTGAACACCAGTGACTTTTTAATTAGGTTTGGAGTGTTGTTTCCCAGGGAGTGTTCCTTATGCCTCACAGATGTGTCTCCACACAAACACTATGTGCCAGTGCAATATATTTTAGAAATGTAAGACATACCTAATCCTTCCTTGGAAATGTCTGTGTAGATTATCATGTTAAATGACAAGTACCCCTGGCTTCAGTGACACCTTGATGCCACCAGCAACGTAGCATGAGCCAGATGTGAGCAGGAGGAGCCTAGGAGAGAATGCGGGAATGATATAGTTGTATTAATACAAGGGAAGGGTTCACGCTGTGCCCTGAAAACAGCATAGAAAGGGCATGGAGACAGCTGGATTTCAAATAGACAATGTCTACCCAAGCAGAACATTCTATTATTTCCTTTAGGAAATGTTCTTCCTACCACATTTGGGGACCTTTAGGAAATGTTCTTCCTACCACATTTGGGGAAATGCAGTAGATCTATTTCACACTGGGAAAGGAATCTAAGTAAGATCCCTGTAGCTTTCACAACACCCTTGAAGGCCACTGTCAGCCTTACCTGCCCTGGCTCAGTGTGTGGCAGTAAGGAATGCAGTCGTGGCAGAGGACAGAACTGCCTGCGGCTGATTAGGGTTACTATCTAGGGCCGGGCGGTGGTGGCGCACGCCATTAATCCCAGCACTCGGGAGGCAGAGCCAGGCAGATCTTTGTGAGTTTGAGGCCAGCCTGGGCTACAGAGTGAGTTCCACGAAAGGCACAAAGCTACACAGAAAAACTCTGTCTCAAAAAACAAACAAACAAATCAAAGGGTTACCATCGAAGACCAGTTTCACTTCCATCTTGGTTTTGAACAGCTTTTCTCTCTTGTGGCCATGAGCCACTATTCCTTGGTTGCTCTTTACTGTTTGCTAACAATATCAACTTTAGACATTTAAGTTTTGTTTTATGAGGGTCTTTCCCAAGGCTGTTGAGTAGTGTTCTTGGCCCTGCTGGTCATAATACATCCAGACAGTGTTATTTTTTGTTAGTCTCTCCCTTTCTCACGGGCTTCAACCTGGGGCATCTCTGGTCTCTGGGAGGTGTGAGATCCAAATGCCCTTGGATAGAATTCCTCAGACAATAGAAGATTCTGGTTTTGCAAGTAGTCGAAGTTATAGTACTTGAAACACTTGGAATCGGATGTTGTAAAAAGAGGGCTGAACTGTGTTGATGAGGAGAGTGTCTGCGAAGGTGTTTGTAAACATCTGTTTACAGTTGGCCTGTGGTAATAAATGCTCTGCAGTGCAGTGTTAGCAGTGTTTTGTGCTTTTCTGGGAAGACATCACATCCGTGTCAGAGAAGAAACTAATTGATAACTCTAGTTCCACCGTGTGTCTTCACCGTAGTGCCCACTGTTATCATTAGCCTGCACAGTGTGGAAGAGAAGAAAGATCTAAAACCAGAAAGCATATACTTAAACCCTAGATCTTCTCCCTAACAATAGAGTAACCTCTTGTTACCCTCAGTTTCTTGTCTTCTAAACGGAAGTTATTGGAGGATTAACCGTTAGGTTACCATTTGTTGATGGCTACCTTACTGCCTGCCATCTGCTGAGAACTCTCTTATTAACTCTCCATCATCAATGGAGATTAGTTTCCAGTCTGAACTAAGAGTCTTCCATGCACAAAAGCCACCAGCAATGTGACAGAGGAAGCGAACTATTGACTTAACCACAAAACACAGCTAAAAGTCAAAAGGACAAATTCCCTTAATATAGCGAATTTTAAACCCTCAGATCTCTGTAGAAAAATAAACAAACCTAGGAATAAGTAGTTCAGAAGGAAGAAAAGACAGTAACACAAACACTTCACCACTTATTCTCACGGATAAACGGAAGGCGTTGGAATGAAGAGAACATGAACGCCACATTAAACGTCACATTAAAAACAGCAGCAGCAAGCATCTGCGTTAGCCGGAATGCAGCAGAAGCCCACTTTGCATTGCTGGTGGGCATGTGAATGGAAGCAGCTTTTCTTTGGAGCCATGTGATAAGATGTGTCAGGACCTTCAACAAATGTTCGCTCCCAGCTGATCTGACAATCCCACTTCCAGGAACTCATCCATGGGAAATCATCAGACATGTGGGCAGGGATTTATGTAAAGATGTTATTTTTAAGTTGACACAACCCCAAGTGGCTAACTGTAGAAGGAAACTCCATAGGGTGGGATGATAATCAGTCATTTGAGAGTGTGTTTTTAAAGAGCATGAAGTGCTATATAGGAAATCTTCAGTATATGTACAAAATTTTTAAAAACTAGGAGGAAATATACCAACTGTTAGAAATGATCTAAGTAATGGAATTATCATTAACCTTTATAGTCTCTCTATTTCCCTTAACTTTTGTTCAGTAGGATCCTAAAAGAGAAACAGGGAAAATGTTTTTTAGTGTCCCCCCACCCCCTGAAAGGATAATGGCACTGGTGGCTGGGGCTGGTTACCACGTGGAAAGGTCATGATCATGACAGAACCCAGTGGTACTCTTTAGAGCTTTATTGGTGGGGGGGAGCCAGGCCTGGCGGAGAGGAAACAGAAAAGGGGGGCTCAGAGAGAGCGTAGGGGTGCACATCTGGCTTTTTGGCTGAGACGAAGTTACCGTTGATGATGTAATAAGGCTCCAGACAAGACCCTGAGCTGCGCATATACAGAATCCTTAACCCTCCCCCAACACCAATATCAGTAGCACTGTGTATTCCAGAAAGAGTGGACAAGAAGCCAAAGGTGCGTTGACACAGCACAATGGGCATAGGTGTTGCTGTTCATCAGTACTTCCTCCACATCCAGACCAGTTTTGGACCAGCAAATTACTGACCATCAATCATGAACACTCACATTGTCTCCTGGTTTTTATTTAGCTATTCAATTCTACTTAATAGTTGTCTTACTGTTGAGGACTTGTGGTTGAGACATAGGCTCAATGATTTGAGCTAAATCTGTGCTAACTGCAGATGGCATGGGCTGTTTCACTAGGTTGGTCTGTGTTTGAGAGGGCAATAGGCCTTGATGGAGGGGCCCAAACTACAGTTGTGAGTGGTTAGCCAAATAAAAGGCATTCTTGCTTCCCTTGACATAGTGACTTTCTTAGTGCTCAGTATTGGAGCAGGGCAACACACAGAGTGAAATCAACATCTTCCTTGTAAGAAACGTCTGTATGAAAACACTTTGTGGCTGTAGTGTGTGTGTGTGTGTGTGTGTGTGTGTGTGTGTGTGTGTGTGTGTGTGAGTGTGTGTGTGTGTGTACACTCCTGGTATTACAGAATATCTTTGGTGTGTGCCAAATGGGAGGGGGTGTATTGATAGATATCATTGCTAAGTGTCAGCTAGAATAATGCTTAAGTATTCAAGAATTACAGTGTTGGAAAAAAGGAGCGTAGAGGTGAGCTTTCTTTCAATTACAAGTTTCCAAACCTTCTGAAATTAAGTGTCTGGATCTAGCACCCCAAGAGGTGTGTTTGAAAAGCACTAGTTCACTCTGACATGGCCTGCCGAAGCCAGAACAAGAGAACTATTGTAAAATACTGTGCTGTCATAGTTTACTGTGCTATCCAATATGATATCTGTACTCATCCCCAGTGGCTTTTGAGCTCCTGAAATGAGGCCAGATTGACTGAGGAACTGAATTTAAATTTTAATTAACCAATTGTTAGATTGAAATGCAGACAGCCACATGTGACCACACGTGCTGTGAGACAGAGCAACCCTTACTGCATTCAGCCTTTCCATACAGGAATGAAGCGAGTCATTCATCAGCCCATCCTTCCAACTGGATATACAGTTCATCTTAACAACACAGGAGTGCACAGATATGGCTCTAGAACCTTCTGTAGGAAGAACACCAGCAGCACCAAGTCCTGTAACCAGCAGGGGTGGGAGCAGCCCTTAGCAACCTGCTCATCACGCGAAATGGTCCCACTCATAACCTTTTCATCCCACCAAACAGAAACCCCCAAATCTTCTCAGCCCAAGTTTCCTGGTTGTTTTTGTAGTCGATTTATTTTTTAACCAAGGAAATCATTTCTGATTTTCTCCCCCGTTGTTTAAAGGGCTTAAAAGTTCAGCATGGTGAATTTTTATGGGGCTTTTAATAGGAAGCCGAGTATTGTAAACACACCCAAATGATCACAGTAGCATAGTTCAAGTCTTTTTACTATGCATGCTTCGAATCAAAATAGGAGACCGATGAGGCCAATTACAACTTCCCAATGCTCGCAGGCATTATACACATGCTCATACATACTCTGGTAATAGGAGGCAAACGCCTAAACAGAAACAGTCAGACCCAGCAAAACGGTAAGCCCAATGCAGGCAGACGTGGTGGTATGGATCATGTAGGCTCTGTGGCAGAGCAAGCTAGGGCGTCAGCCAGCTCACAGAATCCAGTATCCATGGCTGAATGAGTTATTGTTCTTGCTGCCGAGGGTGTCAGCTGAATTGACATACAGGGGAGAGAGAAGGAAAAACCTGGAGAAAAGCCTCATTTGGGGCCAGAGTGACTGAATTTAGGAGGAATTGTTGGCCTCCCTGACCTGACTGGCAGGTGGCAGGTGGCAGGGGCAGTTGTTACGAACCAACTCCATCTAGTCCAGTGAGATGGATCGGCACCACAGTGATCACCTAAACTAGAGATCAAAAAAAAAAGGGGCACCAAAGAACTGGAGCTGGAGCCAGAAGAGACTGAGCTCATTTCAGCTTTTAATAATTGAAACCACTCTGGACTACAGCCCATTGATTTTCTTGTCTGGTGTTACAGTCCAAGAAATTTAGCGAGGTGGACTCCCTATGCTTGCAGTGCGTCTGCCCACTGATCAGCACCTTTTTTTTTCTCTTGAAAATTTAGGCACAAAAAAATGAGAGAGAGTCTATCAGGCAGAAGTTGGCACTTGGAAGCTTCTTTGATGACGGCCCCGGCATCTACACCAGCTGTAGCAAAAGCGGGAAGCCCAGCCTTTCCTCCAGGTGAGTGGGCCTTTGAGTCAGTTTTCTGGTGTGTACCGTGTGGTGCCTGTAGGTCTAATAAACAGCAGCCCTGTGTCCTTTTGTGGTTAGTTCAGGGTTCTAGGCAGACCCCTTCCCACTGGTGTGTTCATTTATTTTCAGTGGTGATTGTTGCTATGGCCCATTGCCCGGTGATGGGAGGTGACATTTTTTTATATTTCATTTGTCTTTGAAGAGAACACTGATTTCACAGTGTTGGGGGATGGGTGATCAGGCCACAAGCCTAAGCAAGTGATGCCTTCCACCTGTGGCAGACCACCAGATTTCCCATTAAGCACCCCAAAGTCACCCAGAGTCTCCCCCACTTAATACGTTTGATTGCAATGAATGCCATTATATAAGAAATATAATTTTCACTTGGATTGTTCAGTGTTTATTACTGTTCTTAACTTGTCTGCTAGGTGGTTTTTTCTTGGTCTTTGTTTTAGGATATCATTACTCACTTAATCATTAGTTCTTTCAAGAGGTTATTGGTAATTTGCATAGCTTTCCTTTCCAAATCAAATATGTTACGGTTCCAATTTTGCCAGGAAAACAGAAAAGGCTTCTGATCTTTAAACACGTTTGAATGCCGCCTGGGGAATTGAGGTGAAGGTTCTGATTCAGTGTGTCTCAGCTGAGCTTGAAACCCTACATTTCTATGCCACTCCTAGCTGAGGACCTTGCCACCGTTCTGGGGGCTACTTTGATTGGTGGATACTCCCACTAATAGATAACTTTCAAAAGTGCTACATTCCAAGCGGTCGATGAAAGCATATAGAACATTGTTTTCATGAAGAGAGCAGTAACAAAAGACCCATCAGCACTCCTTGATTCCCTCCACTCCACCCCCACCACGTCTAGTTCTCTGTCTTTTTTGTTTGTTTGTTTTTCTCGAGACAGAGTTTCTCTGTGTAGCTTTGCGCATTTCCTGGAACTCACTTGGTAGCCCAGGCTGGCCTTGAACTCACAGAGCTCCACCTGCCTCTGCCTCTGGAGTGCTGGGATTATAGGCGTGCGCCACCACCACCACCACCCCCAACCCAGCTTTAGTTCTCCGTCTTTTGAGCCTAAAGCAAACATGCCCTCTGTAAGTACAGCATATATTGACAACATTAAGCCCAGTGCTAGCAACAGACGATAACTCCATGCATTCATTCAATCAGAAGATCACTGCTGTATCTCTGCTTCATGTGAGACCCAGAATTAGGCAACCCAATATCCACCTAATCCTGCCCTGTCTGGTTTCAATAAGCCTTGTCTGGTGCTTGGAGAGTCATGTAAATCAGCGGAGATCAGAGACAGACACATGCTGACACAAGTACATATTTTCCAAGCAGTACAGGTAGGTGGGTGCATCAAGAGCACACTCTGGTTTGCCCGTGGAATGTTAAGGCATCTCTTCTTTAGCTAGGTACCAGCCTCCTCTTCCCAGTATTGCCCTCAGGAGCTAGAAAGTTAGTCTGCCCCCTGGCCTTTCACCTCCTGCTGGCTGTGGCAGAAAGCATGCTGGCCTGGAGACCTGCAGGTTTGTCTTAATCTACTTTGCATTATGAGAATAACAACTCATTTTGTTTTACTCAGTCCTTACTTTGCTGAGTGTGGAATGAGAAGACTGGGCCATTGTGCATGCGCAGCCTTACAGACTTTTGCTCTTGCTCTCTGCCCCACCCCCGGGGGCCAGAATGTCTTTTCTAGAAGCCCCACCTCTCTTGGCACACTGTTACATCCTTCTGGTACAAATGGGAAGCTTTCTTTGTAAACTCATAACTATGTGTTCTTATCAGATGTGTTTAATATATTTGTGATACACATCATGCAGTTTCATATAATTCATTTACATATTAATCAAATGTGTGTTTGCATATATCCATGAAGGTGGCAGTGACCATATTCATCATTCCTTGACCCAGATACCCTGCTCTATTATAACGTACAGAACTGTGTATTGTAATGTGTGTATGCACGCGTGCCTGCATCTTGTTCCGCTCTGTAGAAGCAGTACACTCCAGCTCCTTGGCTGCTACTTTGGGTGTTTACCTACATATCTCTACATAAAATGCTTATGCTCTCAGGTTTTAGTTCAAATAGCCATCTATTGTTTCTCTGAGTTTGAGGCCAGCCTGGTCTATAGGATGAGTTCCAGGACAGTTGGGGCTACACAGAGAAACCCTGTCTCTGGAAAAAAAAAAAAAAAAGAGAGAAGAAAGAGAGAGAGAGAGAGAGAGAGAGAGAAAAGAAGAAGAAGAAGAAGAAGAAGAAGAAGAAGAAGAAGAAGAAGAAGAAGAAGAAGAAGAAGAAGAAGAGAGAAGGGAAGAGAAGAGAAGAGAAGAGAAGAGAAGAGAAGAAAAGAAACCTGGGATTTATCTTTATCACATTTTGTCCCCAGACAAGCCCTCCATTCTTCCTTTCATTCCCTTTTTGTAGTTACAGCACAATTTAGGATCAGTTAACTATCCGATGTGTGTGTTCTTGAGAGCAGACATTATTTCACCTGAGCTATGTAACACGTTTGAGTTACTTGAGGCATGCTGCTGTTTGACGTGAATGGGAACTGACTCTTCTGGACTCTCTGGCCATGCATTCATGGTTTTGAATTCCATGGTCTACTCTACTAAGTGAATGCAGTAGTTTATGTAGCCACTTTTGTAATGGTGGGCATTGGGGTGTTCTGGAATGCTTGCTGCTGTCACATGCTGCTCAGAAACCCTCTTGTCCATGTCTTCTGCACAGGTTGGAGAATTTCTCTTTAGTGTGCACATGAGGGTGGATTTGTGCGGAAAATACATGAATGTTCACACTGATGACATAATGACAACCATTGACCAACATGGTAGTCACAGGACACTCTCCTAGCAGGAGCCTTTCAGAGATCCCATGCCTCTGAGATCGTTCAGCACTTCATATTATCTTTGAAAAACTATTTGTCAGTTAAATAGGAATATGGCAGCATTTCGTGTTAACTAGTTGCATATCCTCGTCTGTGAAATGTCTGTGTCTTATTTCAAATTCTTGGTTTTCTTCCTCCTCCTCCTCTTCATGTGTGTGCTTTTCCTTATCAAAGTTATTTAATTATAAAGGTACTCATAATATTATTCCATATTATGAATCATAAATATACATTGTAAATATCTTTTCTCAGCTTGTAACTTGTTTTTCACTTCCTTATGTATTTTGTGAATATAAGTCTTGATTTTAATATAGGTAATTTTTTTTCTGATCAGTGTTGTCTGTAATTTTGTGTATGAAATCTTCCTTAACTGGGCATGTGACACTTGCCTGTAATCCCAGCCCACGGGAAGTGTAGAGAGAAGGGTCAGAGCTCAAAGCCTACCTGATTAGATAGCAAGTTTAAGGTAAACCTGTGCTACAGAAAATCCTGTCTCAAAAGCCAAACAAAACCTTTTTCTACCCATAGTCCAGTAGATATTTGCTATTCCTACCAAAGGTTGAAAGTGTTGGTTATTTAGAAGTCTGTAATCAGTCGGTTGATTTCTTTATAAGGTATGAGAGAGAAGACAGCTTTCTTCTTTCCCGTTATAGCAACTGTAGCATGAATCTTAAAAGGTCTTATTCATAAGAACAAACCTGAGGCCAGTTATTGAGGTGAATGCTGGAAGATCAGAGAGACAGAACAAGCCACAGTTTCCTCACCTCGCCAGTTCCTCAGCTGGTCTTGTTTCCTCAGACTGCAAGCTTCTGGGTCCTCATCCAAATTGATCTCAGCTGAACTGTGTTGCTCCAAAGCCTAAAAGCTTAACCAGCCAAATGCTTAACTAGCTCTGGTGCCTGGTTTTCACGCCTTATATATCTTTCTGTTCTCTGCCATCACTCCCTGGGATTAAAGGCTCTCTTTCTGGGATTAAAGGTGTGAGTCACCAAGCCTGGCTGTTTCCAATGTGGCCTTGAACTCACAGAGATCCACCTGGCTCTGCCTCCCAAGTGCTGGGATTAAAGGCATGTGCTACCACTGCCTATCCTCATTTTTTTGGAGGAGGGGTGAATGCTGGAAGATCAGAGAGACAGAACAACCATTTTATTATGTTTAAATTAAAGAGAAATTCTCCAACCTGTGCAGAAGACATGGACAAGAGGCTTTCTGGGCAGCATGTGACAGCAGCAAGCATTCCAGAACATCCCAATGCCCACCATACAAAAGTGGCTACATAAACTACTGCATAAAACATTAAACATAATTAATTAATTACCTCCTCCACTCACTGATCTCTCAGATCACCCTGCTCGTGCTTTATAATCACGAGGATATTTACTTTACTTGTTTATTTCATTGTTTCTGCTCTTGCTCCAAAACTTTTTTTTTAATTACTATAGCTTCAAAATACATCCCAATGTTTGGATAGTCAAGTCCCCTTAGTCTTTTCAGTCAGACAGAAAAGAAAATTAACGCTTTTAATAAAATGAGAGAATACATCTTTTTTTAAATTCCTCCATATAAATTTATCATCTAATGAAGTTCAGCAATAATTTCATAGATTTTTTATTTTTTTACGGTTCTCATTGAATTTATGTACAGATCAACTTAGGAAGAATTACATTTTCACAGTATGAAATCTTCTTATTTGTGAACAAGGTCTATCTTTCCATTTATTAATTCTTTCCATTTAGAGATGCTGCACATGTTTTGTTAGACTTATTTCTAGAGACTTCCTGTCCTGACTCTTTAAATTCCCTGTAATACAGCTTTCTTGTGGCTTGCTGCCAAAGAGAAAGAATTGCAACTAACTTCTTAAGCTAGCCAACCTCCTTTCCACTGCTTCCTTGATGGGGGGAGGGGTCAGACCTAGTCCTGTGGGAGCTAGGCAGTGCTCGACCACTATGCTACACCGCCAGTGGGTCTTACACTCACTTTGCTAGCACTGATTTACTTCAGTAATTTCTTATAGTAGTCTGTGGGTTACAAAGACTCTTTGGGGATTTGCAAACAGTCTGTTTCACCAAGTATAGTGGCTCGATTGATTTCTCTCCAGCCTCTGGCCCCTGTTTTCCTTCTGTTTCTTTTGTACTTGACAGTGATTTGAATACAGTGAGGATTAGAAATCACAGTAGGCACAATCATTAGCTCACTCCTCATACGGAGTAGACTGTTTCTGCAATCGCCTTTCTAGAGTGACGGTAATTATATGTCATATCTAATCATTCTTTGTATAGAATTAGTAATGTTCCCCATGTTGATAATTTACAAAGAGCCTTGATCGTAAGTGGTAAGTGGATGGTGAATACTACCACATGATTTTTCTTCATTGCTGAAATAACTTTGTCACTTTTTCTTGATCTATTAGTGAATCAGTGAAGTACAGCATAGATTTTCAAAACGCTGAACCATCTTTTCATATCCAATATAAACCTAAGCTAATTGGGATAAATAATCTTTTTTTCATACTCTTTATTTTTAATATCTTGCTTAAGATTGTTACATTTATATTCATGATTGACATGGGTCTTTTATTAAAATATTTTCTTAAAATATTTTGTCTCATTTTAGAATTATCTGGCTTAAAAATGAGCCAGGACTTAGGTTTCTTTCCTGTTGTGCCTCTGGATATCTACATAATACTGTAACGATCTGCTTCTGTGAGGTCAGTAGAACTCACCTGCGTTGGTCTGGTGTGTATGAGTCCTTTTAACAACTGCTTCCATTCCTTGAGAGATACTTGATTGGACTGAAGAGATGGCCCTAGAGAGATGGCTCGGTGGTTAAGAGCACTGGCTGCTCTTCCAGAGGTCCTGAGTTCAATTCCCAGCACCCACATGGTGGCTCACAACTGTCTATAATGAGATCTGGTGCCCTCTTCTGGCCTGCAGAGATACATGTAGGCAGAATATTGTACACATAATAGATAAATCTAAAGAGAGAGATACTTGATTGTACCTGTTTTTCACGTTTTTCTTTTTTCTTCTCTTTTTTACTTTTTTATTGAGTCTTCGTGTCTTTCCCATCATGCAGTCCGATCCCATCCATCTCCTGTACTCTCGCATCTGCCCTCAAAATAAAATTTAAGATAAAAAAGGAAGAAAGGGAAAGTCTGTGGTCACGGAAGCTGCAGTGTGACACAGTGGGTGGCGCAGTAAAGCCCTTCATCCATACATCTTTACATGCACAAGTTCATCACACAGAGTCACTGGACTGGGTCGAGGCCCCTGGTCTCAGCTACACAGTCGATGCTGGGTCTTCACTGGGGCTCTTCCTGGACATCCCGTTGCTGCCCTGTTGAGTCACTTTTCTGTAAGGGTTATATATTTATTTACTATGTAGACAGTGTCCGCCTGCAGCCACTTGACCACTGAGTTGTCTCCCCAGCCCTCTTGAGTCAGTTCTAATGAGATGGATTTTTCTAGGTATTTCTCAGTTTTCTTTACACTTTCACAATTGTGAGTATAGTTTATTTCAGTGAAACTTTTAAGTTGTAGTTTGATCGTTTCAGATAGTTTTGACTGAGGTTTATATTGCCCGTGATTTTCTCGGTTTCTTTATTTTACTTTCCATCTGATAATCATTAAGTATAGGATAATAAAGGCTATTTAATGGCTTACGTTTTGGGTTGGATTTTTTTTTTTAACATACATCATCTCCTCAGAGAGACCTTCCCTGATGGCCTTATTAAAAATAAACACACATGTTCTTATCATTTTCTCTCTTATCCTCTTTATCCACTTATCTTGATTCAGTTCTCTCTTTAGCCCTTGTCCCTCTTATTAAGACACTATATAATATATTTAAATCTGTTCCGTGTCTTCTGCCATCACTCAGGTATAAACTACTGGTAAGCAAGTCTTTGTTGTGTTCGTTACCAAGACAACCACATGAAGTAATGCAGACTATCTGGGTATTGTAGAACAAATGAATGGGAATCTTCGCTATGGATCTTCATTGTCTTCACTCTTTCTCCAGATTGCAGCCAGTTGAAAGTATCTGCTGGTCTTTTTTCTTGGCCTATGACTGACAATAGAAAAGAACCTTCCAGCCTTCTTGTGAGGGGTCGTAAGCCTGTCGGGCCGTGCCTGATACCCCTAGGAAGGGAAGGCTTGGAAGGTTAGCACGTGTCTAGGTGCTCCAGTCCAGAGCACTTCTGGTTTGACAGTCAACTTCCTGATTCTTCCAGGCCAGCGACTAGCCAGGCAGAGAGCTGCTCTCAACGGCCCCTTCAAGTACTAAGTCTGTGCACAGCTCTACCGTGCTCCCCTGATAATGTGGGGTTCTGTGGTGTCTCATGTCACTCCCCACCAGCCAGTCTGAAGGCGGCTGAAGCAACACCTGAACTGCTCTGTCTGTTTCATTTTACCTTGTCAAGTTTTTCATGCTCTTGTGCTGGTATTTCTTTCCCTTTGTGTCTTTCTTCCCTCGACAGATACTAGTTTTATAGGTTTCAGAACTGTGCTATGGTTAAGTCTTATGGCGGCTTTCAGTATTTGTCTTGTTTTGGTTTTTTATTTTTAAGACAGAACCTCACTCTGTCCCACTGGCTGGCCTTGGACTCATAAAGAGCCGCCCGCCTCTGCCTCTCAGTGCTGGGATTAAAGAAGTGCACCACCACCCCTGACCTCAGCAGAAGTATCTTGTCCAATAAAATTCCATGAAGAAAACCCGGATGTAAAACAAAGTGTTCCTTCTCTGATGGAGAAGGACTGAAGGTCAGGAATTGAGGTGCTTGGAATACTGATGTGCAGAAAACACTTCCCCCATCCCTTCTTCTTCCACCCTCCCCACCCTTTGGTGCCTCTCTCCATCCCCTCTCTAGAATTCCCAGAGCCACTTGAGACTTACAGCAGAGCCAAATTGGAAAAGCACCGAGTCCTCTTCCCCCTAGAGACAGCTACACAAACACAAATGCGCTTCGCAGTAGCACATAACAAGCTGCACTTGTTGGCTTGCCTTGGAGAGATTATTAATAGCCTGTTCTTTCAGATGGGCTCGTCTCTGTTCTGAGATGAGCTCATCATCTGTGAGAACAGGATGACTTTTCTAGTTCCCCTCAAGATGATAGTTAATAAGGATCCTAAATGTTTCTAAGAAACATCACTTTGTCTTGTCAATAGAAAATCTGCTGTGATGGACCATCACCAGCCCTGACAGCCATAGTGTAGGAGGGAAGGACTCCAGGAAAGCTCAGTCACTATTATGTAACCCTGTTATATAACATGTGGTCATTTAGGCTATTGGGATATTTTTTTTCCGTTGTGTTTCTATTGATGACTTTTCTTCTTTGTTAGTTTCATGCATGTTTATAATGTATTCTGGTTACTATCTTCTCTATTCCCCTCCACCCCTACCAAACCCCACCCCAACCGCTAACAGTCATCCCAAAAGCTTTTCACTGGGCTGGAAATACCTTGCCTCAGCTCAGCAGGACAGGACCTCAAAATGTACCAGAGCAGATGTGTTGGGTTAGTTAAACAACCAGAACCAGGTAGACCTGTCATGAGTCTGCTGCTACCCTGAAGAGCTCAGGCTCAATATGAAATGTAGTGCCAGATTTAAGATTAATAACTGGCACAGAGCCAGGCGTGGTAACACAGGCCTAGCACAGGGAATACTGAGGCAGAAAGATTAGAGTGAATTTGAGGCCAGTATAGTAAGCACCAGGGCAAGCTGCGGCTACCAAGTCAGACCCTGTCCAAAGCATCCCAAGTATTGGACTCTGAAGTTGTAAGCTTGCTTTTTAAGGCACGACCTACTGAAGTGAATAGGCTCTTTGGAAGACCAATCTGCTTCATGCTTATGTTTTTCAAGGGATGCAAATTTACCTGCAAAACATTAGTCATATTCAGTATGCGAGAAATTCTGAAGGAGTATGCAAGTCTAAGTGTGTCAGCCATGCCTTCGAGTTCAAGTTTGCAATGGTCCACCAGGATTCAGCACTGCTAGGTTTTTCTAGACTGTGTTAGCTCTCTTAAAGCAGTTTTTTAAAAAGTGGCAAGCTGTTAAATGTAAGCTAGGCTTACAATAATCTCATAAAGACATTTTATGCCTAATACTATATAGCCAGAGAAAGTTGGATATTGCTGCATAACACAGCTCATTAGACCTGACTAGTACTGGAGTGTGGCATCCACAGTGTCACATTTTCCTTCAAAATTTGCTAATCCAGACATAATCACCTTCTTAAACTGAAACTGTATGATCTTTGTCGTTCTTTTATCGTTTTGAAAAAGCTCTTAACAGCTTAATAGGAAATAAGAAAAGTGGATTACCTATTTTTTGAAATGAGATTTCCAAGAAATGGCAGGTTTAGTAATATTCTTGGTGGGGAGGGGGGTCTTGCTATAAGGCTTCCCCTTTCCATCCTCTGACTGCAGTCTCCTGTGTGCTGAGAGTACAGACACACCATCACTCCCAACCTCACTTGGACTACTGGTATAATGCTTCCAGATAGGATTTTCATTGGCCATATTAGTGATCAGTTATTGTCTGTGTCCACATTTTGAGCTTACATAGCTTAGTGTTGAGGGGACAGGAGCAGGCCTAGCTGCTGCAAGGACACAAGATGGGAAGGTCATTAGCAGTAGCCATCTAGGAAATCTATCATCTTCCAACATTACAACCCAACCCGACATTGGAAAGAAAACTTCCCCACCCTCCCACCCAAACACAGAGGAGGTACCAGGTGTTTGTTATTGGCCCCGCTTCAGCCATTCACCAATAAACAGAGAAGACCAAGAAAGAAGTGAATTTGTGAGCTGGTTGAGATAAGTAAACAGTAATCATTATTCAAACCAGCTGCTCAAAAACACTCTGGGGAGTTTGTTTTTTTTTTTAATCATACAGCCTGGAGGGAAAGATACAGCTCGACTGGGCTACTCCTCTGTGTTTGGGTGGGAGGGTGGGAAGCAGGGCCAATTCAGGCCCATAAAAGTGAACCTGGAAGGCTTTAAAGAAAAGAGATTCACAGGGCCTTAGAGAGAGAGGGAGAGAGGGGGAGGGAAGAGAGAGAGAGAACACAGAGCCAGCATCATTTGCCAGGAAAATGAATCACCATCTCGAATCTAAGAGTAATAATTTTTGCATAATTTCCTGGACGTAAGTGGGGTGGCTTGTGTCAGCCCAGCATGAGAGAAAGGCTGACCTGTCTACGTGTGCTGAGACTCACTCTGCAGCATCCTCCTTGAAATAAGAAGTGCATACTAAAGTGACTATTTGTAATGCATGGTGCATGGCTAAAACCTCACATTAGTCCCATGCACATTCCATTAATTTGGTGTGTGGCTTTTTAAGTCTTCCCATTGGTGGGGCCAGCGTCCCAGCAAACTGTGGCTCTGCATCTGCTCTTACCCTCTTCGTACAGTCGCCAGGCACTCTGCAGGAAACCTGTCTTTTCTGAACGCCTTGTTTCAAGGAGGCCTCTAGTATTCTCAAATAGTACGCAATTTCAAAAGCAAGGCAGGATTTAAAGTGGATCTTTTGAGACGTAATAAGATTAAAATAGCAAAACAAATTTAATTATGTAAGCAATTCTTCTCTTTCACAAATCTGAAAGAAAAGCAAATTGGTATTTGTGAAATTTTCTTTGTCTAATAAATAGCCTTGCTTTACAATAATGCCAATGACCCCAGTTTAATTAGGTGCAAT
This sequence comes from Onychomys torridus, assembly GCF_903995425.1. Classification (NCBI taxonomy): domain Eukaryota; kingdom Metazoa; phylum Chordata; class Mammalia; order Rodentia; family Cricetidae; genus Onychomys; species Onychomys torridus. The sequence continues at coordinate 46,481,301 of NC_050448.1, forward strand.
TAATTTTGTGTAGGCTGAGTTTGACATCTTGCTAAAGGCATAACCAGCTGAACCCTGTCTTATGATTTTTTTTTATCAACAATGAGAATTCAATTGCCTGAGCTGTTTCAAAAAGGGCTGAGGGAGGGCACAGGGATATATGTTATAATAAAAATTGACTTCGGTGGACAGCTGAATGTTTAATTAAAAAAGCTTCTAGGTATCAGCTTTCGTGTTGCATAATCTTTGACATGTTCTCATGATACCCTCAGTGGAATTTGCACTCCCTTTAGACAGTGGTCACGCACATGTGTTGGGCCTTAGCTGTGCAAATGCTACTCGAGAAGAGAGGTCCACTGGCAGCAGCGAGCTGGTTGTCTGGAGGTCTAACAGCATCCTTTCTTCTCTATCACCGCTGTGACCGAGCTCAGAGCCTTGTGCTTATTTGTCAAGAGTTCAACCAACTAGCTCAACGGAGCCACATCCCCATCCAGCACCATCCTTTAGTTCAATCTTATAAAACTTTCCTGTGCCCTTCAGACTTTTCTCTCACGGATGATCACATGGTGAAACCCATGGAAGATATTTTTACTGAGAACACAAGCCCTTACATGATACTATTTAAACAGATTATGGGGGTGGGCCATCTGGTGGCCATAATTTGTTGTGTCTTTTCAGATGTTTAATAGACCCAAAGTTAAGTAGAAAGATAAATAAGTCAATAGTATAGGTAAAAACGCCATTAAAAGAAAAGACCCCTGCCTTTCCATCATAGTACCCCATTCTTCCAGGCTCTGGTGCCTCTCATCAACTGTTCCCAGATTCTTCCTCCCACAACGCTCTCAGAGGACAAAGAAATGACATCTCTCCTCTCTGTGTTCACAGCAGTGCCCTGCAACAACCACTGTTGAGAGTCAGTCTGAGTCAGTCACTAGGAAGGAAGTAGCTGGCAGGGTCTTAAGAGCCAGCAGACCTGACTTGTAATGCTGGTTGCTACTTAGTAGCACTTGCTGATGACTTGTGCCTCAGCCTCCCCATCTGTAAAATGGGGGTAATCACTGCTCCTTCTTCCTGAGGTTATTATGAGAAGGTGAGTGAAGTACCCAGAAGAGTGCCTGGTCTCTACTCCCTTGGTGTTTGCTCTCGTTATTTCTGTTACATTTTTATTTGCTTCCACACACTGCTGATTATAGCACCTGAAAAGTTAAAAAAAAAACAAACAAACAACAACAAAAAAAACCAACCTGCCAATTAAATGCCCTCTTGGCACTGAGAATTTTAATTTTAGTTGCGGACTATTTTAGACTTACTTAGACATACGCTTTTTTATATGTGGTTATCGGTTCTTTGAGAATATCACACCAATTATTTTGATCCTGTCCATCTCTTCCTTCTATCTGTAACTCCTTCCAAAACTGCTCACCACCTCTCACCCCCTCCCAACTTTGTGCTTGTGGTTACTGTTTTAATAATCCACAGAGCCCGATGTGTATTGCCCATATGCTCAGGGGTGGCAGACATCCACTGAGGTACCGTCAGCCTACCAGGGGCCACGCCCATCCCAAAAGCCCCTGAAGCTTCTCACCTGTTAGCTTCTCAGCTGAGGGTAGGTACTCATGCACCCCCTCTCCTCTGCGAGCTAGAGTGCTGACTGGCTTGTCATGTGCAGCTCATGTGTCAGCAACAACTGTGCAGCGAGGTCATGAGGGCAGCCCTCCTTTGGTGGCAGCCTCCTGGAACTTGTCACATCAGAGTTGAACTCTCCTTGCACCTACACCACGTGTAGCACCAGGGCTTGCTTGTCCCCACAGTGACACCCTTGCTGAGTGGGTGGGTGCTGGGAACAGAATCTAGGTCCTCTGCAAGAACAAGAAGAGCTCTTAACCACGGAGCCATCTCCTCAGCCCCCAGGAGTTAGCCTTGAAAGGGCTGTTTTTTAAGGTGAAGCTTACTGTAGAGCTGAGCCTCAGTAGCAACTTCTAAATGTTTCTCAATAAGATCATAAAAGAGGTGACGGCTGTGTTGCCGTGTCAACAAGTATACAATAACTTGAAGTATTCACCTACAAGTTAGAATGGCACTCTGTGGAGCTCGAGCTTGGTATGTGTGAGGCTGACCATACCTCAGTGGATGTCCGCCACCCCTGAGCATATGGGCAACACACATCGGGCTCTGTGGATTATTAAAACAGTAACCACAAGCACAAAGTTGGGAAGGGGTGAGAGGTGGTGAGCACTTCTGGAAGGAGTTACAGGTAGAAGGAGGGGATGAACAGGATCAAAATAATTGGTGTGACATTCTCAAAGAACCGATAACCGCATATAAAAATCTCAAAGGTCACCAAGCACTGACCCTTCTCTGCTGTGCTTTCTCAGGAGCCACCCAGACCGCTGACAAAGGAAAGCTTGTGTCTCTAGCCTGCGGGGCTCTGGCAGCTATCTGCTGGAGAGATGTTTCGGTTCAGGGGCTGAGCAGAGTAAGTAGGCTGGCTGTCTTAGAGAAACACAATCACCTAGGGTCTGTGGTCTACTGCGGGCGCAGGGAGAGGAGAAGGCTGGGATTGGGAGGGGTGTCAGTGGGTGAGTGGAAGAGCCTGTCCACGGAGATGCTCACTTACAAGGAAGCCACTTCCCGGCTGCCCACGTAGCATCTCCCACTATCCACAGCAGCCTGCCGGAATCCAAGCTCAGGCTGACTCATGTGTGAGTCACAGCCTCTCCTCAGTGTGGTCTGAGTCAGCCTGCAGCTGAGCCCCACACACCTTTCCTCCAACACACAGCTCAACCACCGACTCTCACTTTCTCTCCTTCTCCTTTTTTTTTGGGGGGGGGGGTGGTTTCAAGGCAGGGTTTCTCTGTAGCTTTGGAGCCTGTCCTGGACTAGCTCTGTAGACCAGGCTGGTCTCGAACTCACAGAGATCCACCTGCCTCTGCCTCCCGAGTGCTGGGATTACAGGTGTGCGCTACCTTGCTAACGGCCCACACGTGGTAACTCAGAGGCAAGCTAATGTCAACTTAACGTCTTCCATCAGAAGTACTTACATACCACCCACCTTAGGTATACTTTTTTAAAAAAATACTACATTGTTTCTTTATTGTGGGGTGAGGAGCACAGGTGTGCCCTGGCACGTGTATGGAGGTCACATGACAACTCATGGGAATCAGTTCCTTCCAGTATCGGGAGTCCTGGGGATTGAAGTCATCAGACTCAGCAGGAGGTGACTTTTCCCAAAGAGGACTGCACTGGCCTTACCTGTGCATTTTTATTTATAAAATTGAAATCATACCATAGCTACTGTTTATGGCTTTTTTTTTTTCCATTTAAGACTATATCAGGACGTTTCAGCCTTTTTTCAGAGCTATTCCATTGTGTGGGTGTGGGTGTGTGTTGCTAGCTGAGCAATGGCTCATCATATTTCATCTTTTATTCTTAGGCATTTCAGTTGCCAGCTTTTTGTTTCATTGTGGGATTTATTTTGTTTCTTTTTTATCCTTTCTTTTCTTTCTCATTTATGAATTCTGTCCTTCTTAAACTGCCCTACCCCTCAAGAGGGAGAATATATACAACTGTGACCTTGTGTGGGTTTTGCCTGTTTTTCATATGTAAAGCAAGGTCCCCACTCCATACTTCCTTTTTAAGTGAGGTAGGTAAAGTCCCTGGCATATAATAGATGCTCACAAATGGTAAGTTTTTATTTCATAAATAGGCTGCTTAGAAATCATCTGAACTCAATTAAGATGAAAATAGATCACATTTGACATCGGGGGAGATGGCTATTTTGTGCCTATTATCCTAAGAGAACCCATTCTAGCCTTCCATTCAAAGCAGAGAGTATTTCTCTTGAAAATACATTTCCCTGACATTAAAATCCTGTAATTCCAAATTCAATTACTCGGAAAGTGGTCATTAGTGAAGGAAATTGACACTGATGTGGAGTGAGACCCGACAGCTGTCTGAGGAACGCAAGTATTTTAGCTCTCTGGAGCCCAGGTTAGGAAGCAGTCTGATGTTTCCCCAAAGGAAAGCTGGCGGATGGAGGCCCCTTATTCTACTAGCTGCCTAAACCACTGGGAAGAAGCGGGGCATTGGTGGCGCACGCCTTTAATCTCAGCACTTGGGAGGCAGAGGCAGGCGGATCTTTGTGAGTTCGAGGCTAGCCTGGTCTCCAAAGCGAGTTCCAGGAAAGCTGGACAGAGACTCAGTGTGGTCTGAGTCAGCCTGCAGCTGAGCCCCACACACCTTTCCTCCAACACACAGCTCAACCACCGACTCTCACAAAGCTACACAGAGAAACCCTGTCTCAAAAAACAAAATAAAACAAAACAAAACAAAAACAAAAACAAAAAAACCCAAACAAACAAACAAAAACCACTGGGAAGATTCTGTGACCATGAGGCCTTGGCAGCCTGTTAGCCATGCTTTGAACATGTACAGAAAGAAGGCTTAAGAACTAGACCTAAGAGATGGAAGCAGAAACAGGAAAAGTGTCTGTAGGGTTTAGAGAGGAAACCCTGTGTGGTCATTTACACGTCCACTGCCTTTAGAGTCCTTTTCATTTTAAGATGCCAGCCAGGACAATTTGGCAGGTTCCCCATCAAATAATCCATTCTTTGGCACATAGTTAGAAATACCCGTTAGCTTCTCTAGACACACAACTGGAGGGTGGTCCTCTGCTCCCTCCTGAGTTCATCCCTCTGCCAGCCTTACTTCCTCTCACCTGAAGCTTTCTGCGCTAACATTCCTGGCTAATACCTTGCTTTATTAATGTCCAGGTAGCAAAAGTATTTGCTTGCACATATATGGAATAGGGAGTGTCCACCAAGTGTTTCTGAGTTCCCTTCCAGTGTGTGTGTGTATTTCCATGCTTCTACTGACACATTCTGATCGATGATGACTCCAGTGCTTGCTACCTTTTGGAAGACCTGGTTTTTATTCCTCACTTAACTGCCATGCCTCCACTTTTAGAGGTTGAGAACCACAAAATGCTTACAGGATCCAACAAGAAATTGAAATGAGTGAAGTAATCCAAATAAAAACCAATAGAGCATATTAGGCCTGTAGCAAATTAGAAAGTGTGTGCCCTATGCAAAAGGGGACAGCAGGTGCTCAGCACTGGGTTGCTGGTGCTACAGAGCTTCTGGAGCTGGTGTTTGGTCCATGCATGCATGAATGGATTAATTAATGGATGGGTAAATGGCTGGATGGGTGGGTGGATGGATGGCTGGATGGGTGGGTGGGTGGGTGGGTGGATGGATGGATGGATGGATGGATGGATAAATGGATGGATGGATGGATGGATGGATGGATGGATGGATGGATGGATGGATGGGTGGGTGGATGGTTGGATAGGTGGATAGGTGGATGGATGGATTGGTGGATGGATGGATAAATGGATGGATGAATGGATGGATGGATGGATGGATGGATGGATGGGTGGGTGGATGGTTGGATGGATGGATGGATTGGTGGATGGATGGATGGGTGGGTGGGTGGGTGGGTGGATGGATGGATGGATGAGCAATCAAGCAATCCTTTTCTCTATATACATGCTTAAGAAAATCATTTATGATGCTTTTGTATAGTGATGCCATATGTTGAACCAGCAACATTTGTAGCTGGTACGTAGACAGAATGGTTTTTAAAAGTCCAATCGAGTGTTTTCCTATTTCTTAACTATACCTCATAGCAAGAGGAAGTTTACACAATCCTGCTAGAATAAAATAATACATAGCATTGTATTTCCATAACAAATGTGGAAAAGTAGAAACCACGTTCCCTTTTCACCATTTTTTTAAAACATCAACAGGAATTTGTGTAGTTCTCAAGGTAAATGTCTACAAGACACAGTAAATGGGGAAAGAAAGAGGCAAACTTTGGGATGGAGAAATATTGTAAATAGTTCTTTACAAAGCAGTGGTGCCTACTCTCGACCTACCAGCATCCCGCAGAGTGCAGCTAAAGCTTACCCAAAACTCCGTTGTCCTCACATTCACTGTGACGTGGTCCCAGAAAAATGGCATGCATATATACATACCCTTGGGTAGTTATAATCCATATTTTATGCTCTATCCCCTTTGAAATCAATATGAAACAGAAAAATGGCATGAAAAATACGGGTGATTATTCATTATGTATAAAACCTTTGAATAATGCATCAAAGATCCATTCAAATAAATGGAAATAATGTTTTCTACCAGCTTGGCCACAAACTAGTTGGAGATGTTGAGTTGTGAATGGCACAGCATGGCTGTGACTCACAAGCCTCACTGGCTGTAGACAGTTAATGAGCAATGCAAGATCAGAATCCATAGGCATATGGAAGTTCTTTCTTGCTGTTTCCTGAGTGAAGCCATACAATTCTCTTTGAAACTATGAGCAACGATAGGGGGCAGGAGCTCTGTAAAATTACCCTGCCAGACACAGGCAGGATCTAGTAAATTCAAACCCACTATTAAAAGTAGCATGGGGGAAATGCCACTGGTTTAAAAAATCAGAAGTCCAGCATGAGATCTCCTGTTCTGCAACCTTGAGCCATTTACCCATTGCCCCAAGGATGACGCATAATGAGATGCATGGCCATTAGTAGCACACAACAAGGTAGGGTTCTGCTTGGGAGCCTGCCATTAGCTGGGCAGCTCTGCCCATGGGTGTTGGACTTACGCATCTGCAGTCAGCTGGAGGTCACTAAGGTCCCTTGACTGCTCTTGTCAGAAAGAGCTTTCCTGGAGCTTTGGTTCTGAGCTCTGAGGTGAATTCACACATCCACCAGCAGGAGAGCCCGTTCAGGGAGCCATGGCAGAGTAAGGGCACAAGAGAAGACCGTGAACTCTTAAGAGAATCATAAAAATGGGTTGAGGAGATGGCTCAGTGAATGGAGATGATTGCTGTACAAGCATGAAAACCCAAGTTCAAATCCCCCAGCACCCACTTAAAAGCTGGGCATGGCAGCAATGTCTCTAACCCCAGTATGGGAGGCCCGAAGATAGGTAGAACCTGGGAGTTCACTAGCCAGCCAACCTCGTCAAAACTTCGGGTTCGGTGAGAGACCCTGACTCAAAAGAATAAAATAAATATAGCAAAAAGCCTCCTCTGACCTCCACATGTGTACTCGGCACATAATGCACACACACACACACACACACACACACACACACACACACACACACACGTGCACATATACACAGAATCTTGCATTTTCCTGTATTGATTCCTAAGCCAGATTCTCATTTCTAGAACCAGAAAACAAGGAGAAACTCTGGGTTTCAGAGCTCACACCAGTTCTTAATCACCCCAGCCTAAGACCAAGAACAAGACCTGCTTTACAATCTTTTCTACCCTTCTGGAAGTCTCCAGCAAAATTCAGAACCATGAAGTTGTTTCTCTCTGGAGAACCCTAGTCTTGTCTCTGTATTTTTAAATGAAACGCTCCCCCTGTACCCCCACCCCCAGCACCAGCAATCATACCTAGGACCTTGCACATCCTAAACAAGTGTTCTACCACTGATCTGCATACCAATTCCTTGGCTTTTAGAGATAGGAACTCCTTCCTCATGCAGCTCAGGATGGCCTCAGCTCTCAACCTTCCTGCCTCTGGTTCCTCTGCTAGGATTATGGGGATGTGTCACTGTGCCTGAAGAGCTGTTTTGGGGTTTGGGGTTTGGGTGGTGGTAGTGTTTTCCCAAACTGTCTACCACTGGCTGTGTTTTGAGATCTCCTTTGGGAGCAAAGAACTTTCTGACTGCTGTCCTCCAGTCCCGTGCATGTTTTAATAACATTCCTCACAACTGCACTTGAAGTCAGCACAGCCCTTATTCTAAGAGCTGGTCTTCTGGCTGGAAGACAGGGCAGCTGAATCTCCCCATGTGATGCCCCCTCCCCCAACCCCAGCCATCAGCCAGCAAGACAGATTACCAGTGGAGTTTCTATGCAGTGTTCTGCTAAGTACCATTCAGAACATCAGTGAAGGACTTAGCACAATGGTTCAGACCAGATCAGATCCCAGCACCAGTTTCTGGTGGCCATCAGATGCCTGCAGCTCCATCTTCAAGGAGTCTGGCACCCTCTTCTGGCTTCCACTGATGCTCATACCCCTGTGTGTATACACTCACATAGACACAAACACACAAATAAATCTTTTGAAAAACATCCAGTGACCCTGAATGGGAAACTCTGAAATATTGTTTTCACTTGGCGCTGTGCTCGGGAGACCAAGGAAGCAGAGAGCCAGAGTGACCTTTAAGTACTTGTAAGCGAGGCAGCATGAGGCTGGAGACCCAGGGAAGTGCAGTCTTCAGAAGTAAGCCTTTCAGACAGCTGCATATCTCGCTGCCAGGCTGGAAGACTGGCATGGGGATTATCTCCGTAGCACAGAGGCCTTCAGAAGAACTAGTGGCCCCATCACCCCACAGCCAGCCTTCTGCTTAGGGACTGTGGTTGAGTTTACCCTGAGCTGTCTTCCTCCTAAAATGCGATTAAAGGCTAAAGGCAAACAAATCCCTCTTGAAGCGGGAGCCCATTTAAGATGTCTTTGCTAAAACCCTCTCTGAATCAGCTATGATGTCACATCGTTCCTTCGAGTAACATTCTTGGCGATTACCACTGTAAGGAATTCCAAGCCACCCCGCCCGCCCCAGCGCCCTTCAGTTTCCCACGGGATTACTGTGCTACTAAGGGCGTTTTCTGAATTTGTACCTGAGGTGTCCCTCCACTTCCCCCAACTGCTAGATTTTTCCTCATACCTCTTCCGGGTTAGATGCCCCTTGGGGGTAGTTGACCGGTTTGGGGCAGAGCTGCAGAATTTTAATCACATTTTCTTCAGGATGAAGGTATTTGTCCTTGGGCATCTTTAACTTAGTTTTGTGGTGCCGTTTGCTGGTTGTTTTGTATTTTTACAGTCTTTATCTCCAGCAGCCAGATATCTAGGATCTCTTGAGGCCTTGTGCATATCTAGGAAATGCTGCGTAATCCTAGGTTCAGGTGAGATTAGCCCTCAAGATGTGTCTGCCCCTTCTCCGTCCATCTTTGCTGTCGCCTTCCGAGCCGTAGATCTTGGTTTTATTGTTAGAAATTGCTTGATGCCACTTTTTAGACGAACTGCAGATATCACAAATTTATTATATTTAACTTGTCTGGATCAGAGGGAAACCTGAACATTAATGGAGAAAGTTTGAAGGAAGCGTGCCCTGGCACAACTGGAGTGCGGCTACTTTAGTTACAGACAGTTCAGAGGGCTGGCTGCATCAGGGATTGCTGGGAATGGGTGAGGAGTGTTAGTGGAGGTCCCTTTAGAAGGCCGTATTAGCTCCAAGGGTCTCCATCCCTTTGTCCAGCTTCCAGAAAGTGGAGAAAAGAAAATAGTTCATATGTACGGAGCACCTGCCCCATGCCAAGCTCTGAACACACTCAGGATCGGGAACCCGCTACCATCTCAGAACCTGTGGCCTGCTTCCCTGCAGCCCTGGGCCTGGGCTCCCTGTCTATGCTGGGAAGATTGGAAGAGGCTAATACTGGACTTACTGGGGAGAGCTGCTACCTTTTCTTGAAGGGAAAATAAGTAAGCTTGAGCTCATGTAATTATAAAATTTAACAATAGGTGGCAGCACATACCTGTCCTAATTGCAATGCAGGCCAAATAGGTGGATCCTGTGTTTTCAATCAAATAAACATTTTTAAATCAGTCATAGGAGCAATGCGTGCAAAGTTTCTCCATCATTAAAATAATAAAAGTGGGCTGGGGATTTAGCTTAGTGGTAGAGCACTTGCCTAGCAAGCGCAAGGCCCTGGGTTTGATCCTCAGCTCAATAATAATAATAATAATAATAATAATAATAATAATAATAATAAAAGCATACACAAATGTCAGATATTAGATTAGCTCCCTGTGGCAGTAGTGACACCAGAGCAAATTCGGTATCCTCTGCCCCAAAGCTGGCTTAGACTGGCTCACAGCGGTCCTGTCTGCCACAGGAGCCTGCCCTCTACTTGCTTTTCCACAAGACTGGGGTATTAGAGACACTGAGAACCACCACATGTGGCTCACCTTCAAAAGCCGGTCAGGACCCAGAGCTGAGGCCACGGTCTGGCCACGTCCATCGCCAGGGTTTGACTCCACTTTCTGACTCCACTGCCAACCTTAAGAATTCTGGTGCAATGAACTCTGAAGAGGTGGTTGTTCTCCAACTGCAGGTGTGCAGAAGCACGCGTATTCTAAGACTGAACACCTTGGGATTTCCTTACGAAAGTTTCCTGGGGTTGACAACATAAGTGAGCTTTCTCTGTTGGAGTTTGGCAACTGCTTTAGTAAAGTTTCCTTCAAGTGGTCCTGTCTTACTGGAGGGGAAGGAGACTTTCTGCAGAGAGCTGTAGTCTTGGCCTACTGGCTCTGGTGAGCGTCTCTGGGTTGTCCTTTTAAACAGAATCCTAAATAGCATCACACATTGTTATTGGCTGAAGAAGTCTTTTTCATCTTGATGGACAGAATTGGAAACACAGAGCATCTTTGTGTATGTGCCAACTGTGTGTTTGCTAGCCACGGGATGCTATAACATATAACTTTAAAACCAGACTGACGTGGAAAAAAGAATGGAATCCTGGGAGGTCCTCTCATAAGATTCCTGTTTGCAGGAGAGAATAGCCTGGGGCAGGATTGCCAGCCTGGGCTACGTAGCAAAATCCTGTCTCAACAACAAAGGAAATGTAGAATGATTTGGATCACTTATTTCTCCACATGAAGGACACATGAAACTGTTTCCTGTTAGTAACTCAGTTTAACGAGCTACAGCCAGATAACGAATAGCTAAGTCGAATGAGTGTCCTGTCTGTTTCTGCCCAGACTGCAGAGTGGGATGAACCTCCAGATATGTTTTGTCAACGACAGTAGCAGCGACAAGGACAGCGATGCAGACGACAGTAAGACTGAAACCAGCTTGGACACCCCCTTGTCGCCCATGGTAAGTCCACAGGGGGCTCAGGCCTGGCCCTCTTCTCTTTCCTCTGCGGTGACCCAGGAGCAGCCATTCCAGGGGCGGGAAAGGAAGTGTCTTGGGATCACACGCTTCGAGAAATTGATAGTGTCTGACTACAGAATCAAAGTCATGACACAGTAAGGAGAGATAAGGCTTATTAAAGTTATCGACTATGAGAGAAGCCACTTATGCTTTTAGAGATTATAAAAGGAAGGTGGGCATGGTGACGTGTGCTTGCGGGGCCGTAGCAGGAGGATCACAAACTTAAAGTCAGCCTAGGCTATGATAATGAGTTCAAAGCTGACTGGGACTCAATAAGGAAGCTCTGTTCCACACATACATATATGTATGAAGGAATCCTTCCCCGTTGGACTTAGAACTAGGAGCTCAGCCCTTCCCCACATGTTCCAGAAGTCACGAATAATCTGAATGCTTGCTGCTGGAATGTTTCCCCCTGTGCTGTACCTTTGTACCATTGATCAGCAGATTCGTGTTGATCTCTGAGCATAGTGCAAATGTCATCAGATGCCGGCTCTCAGAAGACCGTCTCTGACCCTGGCTCTGGGCTCCATAATTGAACATGAATGACCCCATTATAACTTCTACCACTCTTTCTGTTTGTGCACAAAGCAGAATCATTCTAAACAGGCCCTTTTTAAGGTATCTTGTGACTGACTAGCTGCGGTGAGATCAAGTGGGTAGTGGAATTGCTGCCAGGACACGCACACACACACTCACACATACACACACACACACACACTCACACATACACACACACACTCACACACGCACACACACACTCACACATGCACACACACTCACACTTATACACACACACTCACACACGCACACACACCCCAGCCATGCTGAGGGAGGACCCAGTTGCTAGCCCCCTTCCCTGAGTGCCCGGCAGCTGGAGTGAAATTTGAAGCTACTCTGTCTTCCTTCACAGAGCAAGCAGAGTTCATCCTATTCCGATAGAGACACGACTGAGGAGGAATCGGAATCCCTGGATGACATGGACTTCCTCACGAGGCAAAAGAAGTTACAAGCCGAAGCCAAAATGGCCCTTGCCATGGCCAAACCAATGGCCAAGATGCAAGTGGAAGTGGAAAAACAGAACAGGAAAAAGTCTCCCGTCGCTGACCTTGTAAGCAGCAGAGGCTGGTGTGCAAGCGAGCGTTTGGGGCTGCAGATGGGTTCTTCCCCAGAGTTATGCAAACTTGGGTTTCTCTGAGGCAGTTTGTCAAAAGCACTGGCAATTGAGAAAGAACGAAGTGTTTCTTTTTCCTTTCCACTGTCACGCTGAAAAACACACGGGGCAACATTTCACAGAAGTCAACTCCGCCCTTGATTCTCCTGTGTTCCTGTGTTAATATCACAGTGCACTGTTGCTATCAATTCTCACTCCTACTTTTCCAGGGAGACGGTATGATGTCATGAATTAGTGCCCAGGACTTAGCAATCACAATAGGCTCTGCCACTGACCTGCTGCCCCGGTCTGAAGAGTGACTCACGTGTCAGTTTTCTCTCGTGCAGTGTGGATATTGTTCATTTTATCCATGCTATGCCTGTCACTTACATACCCAATAACTCATGTGTCAGAGACCAACCAGAAAGCCTGTGATGCAGACAGAGCATCATTTGGGACGCACAGGGCATCATAGTAAGAAATGGATGTGCAGTGTAGGGCCACCATTCATTGGGAAGCGCGGAGGCTGGTGAAGTGGGTGATGGAGGAGGTGTCTCCTGAGAGCAGACAGGGTCTTTCCCGGGGTCTTGGCTGCTCTGCTCACACCTCCACTGCCCCTTTGTGTCTTCAGCTGCCACACATGCCTCACATAAGCGAATGTTTGATGAAAAGAAGTTTAAAGCCCACTGACCTGAGAGACATGACAATTGGGCAGCTACAAGTGATCGTCAATGATCTCCACTCCCAGATCGAAAGTAAGTACATCTGCCTAGGATGGAAAATGGATGCTTTGTGGGTTCAGTTCTTCTGCTGGGTGTCTTCCCTGGGCTGTCTGTGTGTTTGCAAGATTCAAGACAACCACAGGACTCTTTCATTGTTTCTTCCCTTTTCTAACTATAAAATGTTGGGAGCTTTCAGAATTGTCCAAGGTTCACCATGGTTACGGGTCCCTTTTAAATTGCTAGCTCCTAGCATGGGGCATGTATTTAACACACCTCTGTTTCAGGGATAAACTTCTATAGCTGTAAGCTGTACACAATTCTGCTTTACTCATGTACACATTGGTTTGAGGTATCATGGCCTTTACTCACAGGAAATGACACTTATTTTTAGGTGGTGATTATATAGTTACAAATATGGAAAAATTACAAAGTAGAAGATTTCCCCCTCAGTATAAAGGGACTCAACAGAAGCATCCAGACAGGGTGAGGAGTTGGTGGGGGGTGGCACTCACTGAAGGTCATCTGTCATACAGAGAGCAGGCCATGGTTGGCCCATTGAAACATGGTGTCCCCACGAGGCAGCAAGGTCGCCCAGATGATGTCATCATCCCTTCAGCCCCCAGAATATGACTGTATAATCTTATGGGTTTACAAGATTGAGAGGAATTCCAAGAGATAAGAGAAATACCTATCAAATGCATTCAAAAGACATTATTATTATTATTATTATTATTATTATTATATTATTTTAGGTTTGCTAAAGGTATGGGAATCTTGTGAATTTTAAAAGCCCTTTCTTTTAGAGATGCGCATTTATGCATTTAGAAACAAGACCATATGTTGCTGTAATTGCTGTAAAGTAGTCCTGGAGACTTGGGAGAGAGATGATTCAAGCTGGTTATTGTGGAAGCCTAATGGAATCTGGAGGGAATCATTAAACAGATTTCTCTGCTCTTTTGTTAGTTTGAAATTTTCCATAGTAGAAAGTTTAAATTTTTAATATGGAGCTGGGCTGGGGTGCAAAATCAAATCTGTCATGCTCTGAGGGTTCAGATGTGCAGGCTCCCTCTTGGCTGATGGTCAAGAAGGCCATCCAGGAGCAACTACAAAAGATAATTTTTTTTCACTAGATCCAAATAAACACTGAGATCTATTCAGTGCCTATGTAATATTGTTTTAGAATCAAGAGAAAGGATTTAGGATTTTAATATTTTTGTCTTGTTTTATTGTTTGGTGTTTGGTGTTATCAAAACAGGGTTTCTCTGTATAATAGCCCTGGCTGTCCTGGAACTCACTCTGTAGACCAGGCTGGCCTTGAACTCAAGGGATCTGTCTGCCGCTGCCTCCGGAGTTCTGGGATTAAAGGTGTTTTAATTTTAAAACCCTAGATTCACAGGATATAAATTCACTTTAATTTTGTTTAATCACTAGGCTTGTTACACATGCAAGGGTTAAGAGAAGTTGCAGGATTTTACCACCGAAACAGCTTCCTCTAGACTTTTAACTAATAAAGTTTCTGTCTAGTGCTTGTTAGGGGCATGTGGAGTTTTTAGGGCTCTGGGTATGATTTATCCCTCTTTCAAGACGCAAACTCTTCTGAACTGAAGGCACAGAGGCCTCATTTGAAGTCAAAACCCCTGAAAACATGACCAAAGGGCCCATCGCAGCAAACCCAGCCCCTCTTTTTGTGCCTTTGCTCACAGCTTCTCAGTGGGCCTTTTCCCCTGTGTGGACCTAATAGCTGTAACCCTTAGCTTATCTGAGGGAAAAACTTAAGAGCGAGCTCTTTTTCCTGAACCGCATTGACCCATTCATACATTTAGTTTCTGGCTGTAAGGGCAAGGGCTCAGGAATATTCTCGTTGCACTCTGTTTTCTTGACATCTTTCCTCAGCTCTTACACATCCTGTTACACCAGAAATCTAACTTTCCAGTATTTCGGAGAATGTTCTCAGAGCAACAGGCCTCCCTAGAGTCATGTGAAGGCCCTGGGCATCCTGGATGTGCCTGCCTCTGGCATCTGGGTGTCACCCTTAGAGACTGGGGAGCTCCCAAAGGTGAAGGGTGAAAAAATAATATAATCTAAAAACTACTCTTCACACTTCCTCAAAGCCCTGATTTTTCTTTTAAAGACATTTATTTAGCACATTGTTTTTAAATTTTGGTTTTATTTTATCTGCATGGGTGTTTCGCCTGCATGTATGTCTGCACACTACATACATGCAATCCCTGCGGAGAACAGAATAGGGCATTAGATCCTCCGGAATTGGAGTTACAGGTGGTTATGAGCTGCCATGTAGGTGCCAGGAACCAAACCTAGGTCCCCTGCAAGAGCAACAAGCGCTCTTAATCACTGGGCCATCTCTCCAGCCCTAAAGCCCTGGTTCTACTAACAATCTTCTTCTAGCAGCTAGCAATTTCTTTTCTGACTGTATTATGAATGAATGAAAAATACGGGTTGAGTATTTCTAAATCTAAAACCCAAAATGTTGTGGAATATCCAAAGGTTTTCATATCTTGGGCCACGGGTGCTTAACTAATCAAATCTTTTATATCATATAATCGTCTAAATAATTGGGTAAATACTCCAAAACTCAAACAACTTAGGAAGCAGAGACGTCTCAGATCCTGAACATTTCAGATAGGAGATAGTCCATCTGTGGTTTATTTCTTCTCTTCCGCGTTTCTTTAATTTTACAAACAGGTTGTGTTGCTCCAGCGGGTGCTTGACCTGCACATATAAGAGGCTAATATGAGAGTCCACTGGAATTCAGATCCCCAGAAACCTGTGTAAATGCTGGGTGGGTCTGATGCCACCCATAATCCCACCTCAGAAGGTAGAGACAGCAGATCCCTAGAGTGAGCTGGCTAGCAAGACTGACTGCATGGCTGCAAGAATAGCTGTGTGAGGGAGTTCTGGGTTTGATCACGAGGTCTTATTTTCATGGTGGAATTAATAATCATTCCCAACGTAAATTTTGGTCTCCACGTGTATGGTTGTGTACTTATACATGAAAAATCGTACAAATGCACACATGCAAATCACACATACACACGAAAAATGGAAGCAGATCCTTTCCTGTGATGTTGAATTGCACTTTATATGCACGTTTGTGTCTGTGAACATGCATAATGGACCATACATAGTTGCATGTTCTGATCTGGTCGTGGCTTGATGTGGGTTTCAGTGTTCCCTTTTTTGGCCCAGGTTTGAATGAAGAGTTGGTCCAGCTGCTCCTCATCCGAGATGAGCTGCACACAGAACAAGACGCCATGCTGGTGGACATAGAAGACTTGACCAGGTCAGTCTGGCTCCCCTCTTCCAAAGGAGAAAAGTAGCCGTGGGTAGACCGAAGTTGAAGGACCAGGACAAGAATTGGCTTTGTGGAACTTAATCCCTAACTTTCGTACCTGGCTCACCAAACAGCTCTTCTAGGAGAGGAAGAAGCCCCAAATCCTCTTTAGGAAACGTATTACTCTTAATCTTTGTGTTGGGCGTGAGGGCAATGCATACGCTCCGGCACGCATGTGGAGGTCAGAGGACAAGCTGGGGTGTCTGTCCTTGTTTTCCTCTTTGTTTGAGATAGGATCTCTTGGCCTCTGGCTTCCAGGGATGCTCGTAGCTCCAACTCCCAGCCCATGGTAGCAGTCCTGGGGTTGCAGAACATGCTACTGTGCCCAGCTTTCTGTGGTAGTCTAGTTGTGTTTCCATTGCTGTAGCAGCTTCTATGACCAAAGCAACTTAGAGGAGGAAAGAGTTGATTTCGTCCTACAGGTCCATCACTGCAGGAAGTCAAGGCAGCAGCTGTCAGACAGAAACCATGGAGGCAGGCTGTTGGCTGGCTCCTTCACTGTCCAGCTCACCCAGGCTCATTCATGCTCAGCTGCCTTCTTCATACAGTCCTGGACCACTTGCCTGGGGAGTGGTACCACCCACAGTGGGCTGGGCCCTCCTGCATCAATTAACGATGAGGACATCTCCCACAGACAGGCTCACCAGCCAATCTGATCTTGCCAATTCCTCAGTCGAAGCTTTCTTCTCAGGTAACTCCAAGCTGTGTTAAGTTGGCCAAGATAACAAGGCTCACAGGTTCCAAACTCCAGTTCTCACACTTTCAAAGCAGTCACTTTACTCACTGAGTCATCCATCTCCAAGTCCAGAAATGATGGTAGCTGTCAGTCCACGAGGACTTCTTACACCGCCCCTAAATCAGAGCAACAGTTCTAGCCTAGAGGGACTTCATCCTACAAAACTGCTCCCTGCCCCCACCTCCCACCAAGACAGTTGGCCCTCATCCATTCCGTTCTGTTGTTTCTGGCACAGAAGTAGCCACATGGTTGGTACCACAAAGAGACACCAGCTCTTATGTGGCCCAGCTCTTGATCATTACTGCCAAGCCTGGAAGGCAAGGATCCTGGCTTCTTTCCACAGCCCGGTGGCACCAGATTGTTCTCACCATGGAAACTCTGAGATCAAAGTGTCATGCTGGACATGGCTCCTCACAGGTTAGAGGTAACAAATCAGGCAAGGGCTGGTCAGGGAATTCCACTTCTTAGTAGCTCCCCTCATAGAAAAGCCCACCATACATATACAGTGTGTATCATACATGTATATTATAGGTGATGTACATATGCACATGAAATACTGCAAATATGCTTGTGATTTCAAGTGGACTGTGACACCTTTTCCAAGATGCCGCATGACATTCTTAAACCAGGAGATAACAGTTCCTGTTAGACCCAGAAATATATTGGAGAGAAAAGAGAGGTTTCCCCAAGAAAGAACTCTGCTCATCGTAGTAACATAAGGCATTAGGCATGTGCCACAGAAGCTCAAAATCACAAGTAGTGCCAGTGCGCTCGGCCCTGCCACAGGATTTTGCCTCAGTGAGGAACAGGTAATAAACTATGTCTCTAATCATGGCAGTGTCACTGAAACAATATTTGTAATAAGCAAAAGCTGCATACTGCTGAGGCACAGTTTTAGGACCCATGGTGAGCACTTGCATGTGAAAGCCCAAAGTGGATGTCAAGAATCATGCTTGATCTCTGCTCTACCTACATGGCTAGTCTGGCTAACCAGCTTGCTCTGGGGCTCCCTACCTCTGCCTTCTGAGATTACAATTACAGGCAGGTCTCCACGCCCACCCAGCATATATGTGGATTCTGGGATCCAGACTCCAGTCCTCACACTAGCATGGCCCCTGGTTTGTATGCTTCAAGTGATCTTCTCCCTCCTCTGAGAAGGGGGAAAGTAGGCCTTGTAAGTTGAGAGTAACTCAGAAGCTACTGTTGCCACCTGGAGACCTGCTGGGGCATCGCATGTCAGCAACTGTAGAGCACCTCATTTTATTACCCAGAATTCAAGAGTCATGGAGAGTCATGGAATTGAAAAGATAGGAAATCAGCAGTGAAGTAGGAAGCCAGGCCCTGTAGTTCACAAAAGAAGTCAGCAGTCTTCCATAAGCTCCGATTTTCCTGTGGTAGCAGAAACCACGCCTCCATCTCTGTGGTGGTGTTGGCAATTCCTTGCTGAAGGGACTCCTGCCCCACCCTATCCCCCACCGCCGCCATTTCTAAAGGTGTTAAGCTTCATATTGGTTTCTCGGTGAGCCTATGTGTGTAGATGGGGTGATTTGGGAGACAGAGCAAGTGGGACCTTGGGGTCAGGAGGTGAGGAGTAGCTAGTTTGGAGGTGGTATAGAGGGAGCTTTTCAGTTGGAGCAATTCTATAATAGGCAGGGACATGGTGCTCCAGCCCTCCACATGGAGGCAGAGAGCCATCCTTCTGGTCATTCTGCTCTGGGGTTGGGGGCACTGCTTGTGGGCAGGGAACAACCAGAGGGTGCTGAGCCATTCCCAGTGGTAGTATCAGAGAGACACTTCTGGGAAGTTCGGGTCCCCAGTTTCCTCTACCTGTTCTATCATCATTGTAGATGTTAGTTCAAATCCAGTCCATTCACTTTCAGCTCCTCTCACTGGAAGCACCTGGGGATATTTATAAGCTACCCCCCCCCCGAGATTCTGGTTTAATTATTCTTGGACTAGACTAGGAATTGGATTTTTTTTCCTAGTTTCCAGGAAATTTGAAAATCACTTATGTCTCTTTAAAGAAGTTCTCTCTGTCCCCACCCCTAAGAGCTCACTTTTTGGTATTTATTCTCCCTTTCTGCTGGATTGCCAGGATCCCCTCCCCACACCACCACCTAAATCCGCTCAACAGTTGTGACCGTGGAGTGCTTGATTCTAAAAACCCATCCCTAGGCCCGAGCCCCCACTCATTCCATACTGCTGAGTTTTCCACGCGTGAGCAGCCATGTGATGGGTGGCATAGAGTGGTACCAGCTGTCAAGATGCCAAGGCCAGCTTATGCTCCTCCTCTGTGTCCTGGCCATGAGGACCTTCATCACACTGTCATTTCGGTCTGCTGTTTCTCCCCAGAGACGATAAATTCTCTGCCCTGAAAGCAGGGATGGGACCATTGGAATTCTTTGTTGTGTCTCCAGAGCCTAGCTCTGGGCCTACCATGCACAGAGTAGGGCCTACCATGCACATAGTCAGTCCTCGGTAATGGTTGTTTATAAAAAGGTTTTGCAGAGCTTGGATGCTGCCCATCTTATAAAGGACTTTAATGTAAAAATGATTAATGAAGGGGTTTACTGAAATCCTTTCCCTCTTAAAATTTTAATGAAATCCTTCCTACATATGTCTCAGAAGAACACATGCTTGTAATATTTCCTGAAGCTATTTATTGCCTCTTTTTCTTTCCTTTGCAGAAAGTCCCTTGAGGTGTGCACCTGTGTGCACTAGTGTGTGGATATACATTAAACCAGGGACTGTAATTCAGTTACCCAGAATGTCTGTTGAATTGAGTTTTCTTGAGATGCACACAGATGGATCTGCTATATGAAAAGGATCCATAGCTCTTCATAGGCATCAGCATGGCCTTCTTTTAGGGGAGAGAAAGCCAACAACAGCATCTCCCTGGACTCCTTGATTGCTAAATGTGCATCGCCCTTGGTCCCTGAGTTTCTGCATGTGGCAAGGATGCTGGCGTCACTTCCCCAATTTTAAAACTGCCCGTGGTTTGTCTTCTCTGGACCATGGATAGGAGGCATTCTGCATAACACCAGGGCTTCAGGCGTGGCGTCACTGACTCCCCACATCCAAACAGCACACATGCTGTCCCCGAACCTTGATGACAGTTAGAAACCACAGCCTTAGCCTCTCACAAGATTTGTCATTTCCTAAAATCATCCTTCAAAACTTTTTAACTTTTTGCAGCCTACAGATCCTATGGTTCTGTGGGTGGTGCCTGTTCAGGGGGTTGCCAGGGACCTGGCCATTCCTCCCCTCCTGTCCCCACCACCCACCTTCTGATGGCCAAGTTTTACATCACACCTACTCTGGCCCTGTTTTATTGTCCTAACTATGCCCTTAAGATCAACTGGGGGGGGGGGGGACTTATGCTAATGTGGGAAGTCTTTACATCCACAGGGAGCTTTGCATCGTGCATTCATTTGAGGTAAGCTCTAAGAGCAAATTAGACAGCTAGCTCCAGGTTCCTGTCAGCCTTAGTTAATGCCTCGGTCGGTCTATGTGTGTTTAAATAGTTGCTCAGTTAACACCCAGCCACTCAATTGCAACACCTGGTTTTGAGGTGTTTTACCTTTTTATTTTCTTTGGGCCATCCTACACGTTGGGCAAGCGCTCTGCTATTGAACTGCAGTCCAACTTTAGTACTCGTCTCCTCTCTGTTCTTTCTTCACTTGCCATTTGTTCCCTTCCTGACGACTGCCTTCACTAGAATGCTCCCTCCAAAGACCTCACAGCCTGACTCAGCCCCGGGTGCAGTGCCTGGCATAACACAGTTTCAGTATTCACCAATGCAAGGATTCCAGACACTCGCCTCTTGACGTCTTCTAAACCCAGCGCTTTCCCTCCTCACAGTATTACTATCTGTCAGCCTCAGATTACTCCTGGGAGTCACATAGTCAAGGAATCAAGATCACCTCATATAAAAACTGGGACAGTCGATGGAGCTTGAAGGAAGCGCTCCTCCCTGACCCGAGTGTGTTTCACTCAGAATCTTGGTTTGGAGGGTGTTGTAGCTGTTGGTTGGAAAGCGTCCAGATCTTTCTTCTTAGTGCTGAGTAATTGTACTCTTGATTTTTGCAGACACGCTGAGAGTCAGCAGAAGCACATGGCAGAGAAAATGCCTGCGAAGTGAAAGGGGGTCATCCACCAGAGGACAAGCTAGAATTCATTTTGCTTCTGTGGTTGTGAAAAAACGCTGTTGCTAAAGGTGGCTCCCAAAACAGACGTCAGTGTTAGTCATTGGTAACGTCGTCCGAGCTTACTGTCCCGTGACCGGCCTTCGCTTCTTAATTTATTTTCATTTTTTTACTTGTGCCACTTAATATCAGGCCTTTTAATAAAATATTGTTACAAGAAATGTACAGTACTTACACCACCAACAACCGTGGATGCGCAGAGGGTAGTGTGAACTTTATTTTTCTTGTTTGGAACAGTATTTTGCCATTGACTGATTACTTCCTTCCATTCTTAACTGTAGTTTTGAAGAGGGACTGTAAATGACGGTGCTATACAAGTCAAAATACATGCCTGCCTCCTAGTGAAGTCATAGCGCTCCATACTACGTATACTTTAATCAGTTTTCAACATTTTGTGAATGTTGACTACCTGAGGTTCATTCTTAGACGTGCTATTAACATTCTGTTGGATCCACATGGTTCCTTGAAAGTTTTATGTATAAATATGTAAAATAAAAATTAAAACTTTGTTTCATATGATATGTCCTTTTGCTCACTAACAAAAACTGGCTGTGCCTCCTCGTCCTTTTCCCTTTGTGACTAAGCCCCCACCAGAAAGCTTCTGTCAGTAAAAACTGCCAGATTGCTCCAAAGAAAGCAGCAAGGTAGGAGGGAGTGAATATGTTGTCAATGACATCAGAACCAGCATTTCTGGGATTGACTAAAGCAATCCATCTGGAGCATCGCCACTCTCTAATGACTGTTCATTTTGTTGGGGCCTTGGATTGCACCAAAACACTTGCCAATTTACCACATAGACAAACGGCATTTGCATTTTTTTGTGGTACTCTGGGCCTGACTTGGCAGAGCAGCTCTGGTCACCTGCACGAGACCCTCACATGACTGGGTCTGCTGGCATTCTCTCCTGAAAGTGGGGAGGTCTCACAGAGCACTTGAGGCTCCCCTCTGCCTAGGGATGTATGAGCAGGTAACAATTGCTGGACATTGGAAGGACTGTCCTTGGATATGCGGTTGTCTGCAAATGGCCCATGCTCCTCTCAGTCAAATTCAGCTCCCTGGTTCATCGGGTTAGAAGTGGGTGGAATCACTTTGCTGGTCTGTCGTTGGTGCCCTGTCTGAAGCAAAGTTAGACATTTGTCCAGACTCCACAGGAGAACTAACGCAACCTGTTTTACTTTGTTTCTAAGGTACTTTTTCTGATCTCAAAATTTTTCAGCTCTAAAGAAGATTATAGGCTGTTTTCTAGTGAGTAGAGAGATTCACAATGTGCCCTTAATTAGTCAGTGTGCACAAACGGGTTAGACAGCCACCACCTGAGAGAGATGAGCAGTTTACCAGCCCAGCTCCACCCCTAGGTCATCACCTGGTTTTTCTGTGAAATCCCTAGTATCGACAAGACTTTGGAAACCACTCTTCTCCATCCTGCTTTCTCAGAAGTCCTTAAGCATCGTAAGTCACCACAGTTCATGTTTAACAAAAAGGGGCATCTTAAGTTGTAACCCTCATCACTTTTTATGGTCTTAGTCAGCATTTCCATTCAGAATAGAAAAAGAATGCAACCCTGGATGTGGTTCGGTTTTGTGAGTTGGTTACTGGCCAGGCCTGATTGCTGCTGACTGTTGAACCTCACTGAGTTCTCTCTGCCAGAGTAAGTCCCACAGCAGCTGTCAGTGACCTGCTGGTCCTTTGCTGCTCCCACTGGGCAGGCCTCTGGTTCTCCTCTGCAGCTGTGCAGGGGAGTCGTGGGGAAGCTTCAGAAACCACTGGTGCCAGGGTCTTACTGTGGCCTTGGCATCTCTAATATTATAACATTGACTGATTGGGGGTGAACGTGCAGGCGCCACAGTGCACGTATGGAAATTGGGACAACTTTCAGTAGTTGATTCTCCCCTTTCTACCATGTGGGTTCCAGGGATTGAACTTAGGTTGTCAGTGGACAAGTGCCCCCTGAGCCATCTCGTCAACCCCTTAGTATCTGCTGAAGGTCCCCAAGTGCTAATGTTGAGAACCCTGCCATGGAGTTTCCTTTTTAGCTTTTTGTTAAACCACATTTTCAAGTGTCAGGTGTTCTGTTTTTTTTCAGTTTAAGTGTGATATTCCTATTATTTTGAGCCTTTGGGAGAGCACAAACTTAGAAAAAATATGAAAAATGCCTCTGCTCAAGCAAAAGAGAATAGATGGGCCACCCATGCCTCCTGCTCTGACACCCACAGCTGGACCTGACTCTGAAGCTCCTTTGCCAAGAAAGACTGTTCATTCTTAAAAGCCTTGTCAGAATTAACCAACTCCAATAAGCTTTATATGTGTCTTCCGTCTTAAGCAATGCACTCTCCATAGCTACACAGACACATTTGAATAAAGAAAGTAGGGTGTACTCAAGAGTACTCAAGCCCTAAGGCCAGGTCTGGCTAAGAAATGCTCTACCAGCTTCCTAGAGGTGTGATCTCAAGAGAGCTACTGAGGCCGTGTCCTGTCACCTGTTAATACTGTCTGGAATCACTGCAAAGACTGGATGAAACAACCACATTCATAAAAGCACTCGGCACTCACAATAAGAACTGTGAGAACCATTGAATGTACAAAGTAGAGATGCTTAAGGAAAACATTCATCCAGTCATGACCATGTTCAGACAGTCTTCCTCCCTCTAAATATAGGTGCTAGGCCATGGGGTATACTTTATACTTCTTTCCCTGTATCTACATAAACAGATGCACGTGGGTAGGCTTTGTATTCCAATTTGTCCGTGCAAAGTGGGATGCCGTAAAACAGCCCTTCCCAACTTGCGCTGTCCATGGAAGTACACACGCGTTAAGTACGAGAACGTAGCGATTGTCTTTTTGACTCTGCCCTGTTTTGCTCAACATAATAACTTCCATTTCCATCTGTGTCTGCAAACATTCAAGCCACTCTTTTGAACTGGGTATCTCAGCCATTTAACCGCAGATCCAAGCTACTGTTTGTGAACAGCATGCCACTCCTGCCCTGCTGGCGCATGCTTTATTCAGCCAGTCCCTTTCCTTTGGAGAGCGCCCCACAGTTTTGCCGCTCCGCCCTATCTTTGCTTGTGCTTAGCGTCCCCTTTTGCCTTTTATTCTGCGCTCGCCCCACAGCTCCTCTTTCCCTGTCACGTAGCTTCGGGTTGTGTCTCAGAGTCCAGGGACCTACCACAGGGGAGGCCGCTCCCGAGAAGCCTGATTCTTCCTGACAAAGTTGGGCCTGCGTCTGACAAAGACGTAACTCATTTTTGTCATTAAACGTTGAGCTTGAAGGACACGTCCTTGTTGAAAACTCTCATTTTCACACGTGTCTACATTGCCCACAAGGATTCTCTGTCAGACTTTTCTGTTTCGTGTGGGAGAGCAGAGGCTGCAGCCCTCGGCAAGGAACTGGGCCGCCAGCTACTCTGACTTGAGGATGCTTGGGTTGACTGACAGCTCTCCCCTCTTCCTCATGGGCAGTGCCTCCTGGCTGAGGGATGCACCCTGTGGACTGGCTTTTACTTGGGTCACTCTCACTGTTGTCAGGTTTCATCTCAGTGATTGGTTCATTTTTTCTTTTTTCTCCCTGAAGTACCAATATCTCTTGGTTTCCTCTACTGAATCTGTCATCTCTAATAGATATGCCTATCACAGATACGGCTATCCATCTACTAAAATCCACGCCTCTCCATGTCCATAGTGCAGAATTGCCCCTAGGACATGGCTCCTCAGACAGAGACGTTCCCAGCTCCCTATCTAAGGTGACTCCATGGTTAATTGATTTTTTCCCCTGTAGAATGTGAGCTAGTGACTGTGATGTGCCTTAGCTTCGGCTTAGGTATTGAAGAGGATCTGCCCAGTGTCATGCCCCTCACACCAGCTACAATCCCAAGACCCTAGGAGATGTCAGAGCCACAAGATGGAAGGGGTGTGGGTCCCTGAGCTGCTGCATGGGAGCAGCTGCCTACTGTTCTAGTGGCATTCACCTTCAGGTGTTACAGGAGTGAGGAATGAACAATGGCATTTGTACTAATATACACTTAGTTGAATCTCTTTCTTAAAATCAGCACTGCACTAGCAAATGCAGGCCCTCAGTAAGGACAACCAGATTTAAGAAAGAGTTAGAAAACCAGTTCTGGTCTCTGAGAACAAACTGTTAACCAATATACCACACTGTTTCATTTCTCTGGAAAATGAGTGAGTCACTTTTTCTGCCTGCTGACCTTCTCAGCTAAGTTTAAATCCCATTTCCCATTCTATCTTCTGTCTCTGGGGCAGAAATCAAAAGAAGATCAAGGTAAGATTTATGAACAAACAATCCTTTCCAGAAATGAGAATATAGATTGTCTAATGATGCTGTGGTTATAGGAAGTCTCCGATATCCATCTGGAAAAGCCTGGATTCCTCTAATCCTCATGACCACACCAATTATTTCAACCCCAGCTGAGTTCTGAGAAGCACAAAAGGTCATCTGCACTGATGCACACTTATTTTGTCTAAATACAATATGGCACGTTCATTCTGATACAGGTTGGGGTGATGAGTTTTTCAGGATATTCTAGTTGAAGCTTCTAGTTGGTTGTCAGTATAAACCCATATCAGTAATTTATGGATTAATCACCTGACTGTACAAAATAGAAATAAGAAGCCAAAGGGCTTTCCAGTCTGGAGCTTTAGTTTACAAAAAAATTGCCAAGAATGGTCGGGTGCAGTAAGTTCTCTTACAGAGCACACTTCTCTTGGTACATTTCTCTTCTGGATTCCTGCTGGCCTCCAGTCATAACACAGTCCTTGCTTTAAAAGTTACTGAGTCCATTTCCCTGCATCAGGCATAAGAGCCCAAAATAGAAGAGGGATGGTTATAGGGAAAGTGATTCTGGTTTCACAGTCCCGACTCAAGCTTTTGTTTTGATCATTTACTACGAGATTCTGCGATCCTTTATATTCAATAAATACTTTGTTTTCTGGCTTTTCAGAAAATGGACATACGTGTTCTGACTGTGGGAAGGCACAGTGAGGGTAGAAGGGGGCTCTTTAATTTTCTGCCTCATAAAGTTACTTCCTTCCCAATGTCAGTTCTCATGAGAAATTGCAGCCTGTGGTGACACACCATCTCATCTTATGTGTGGGCTCCTTTGGTCTCTGGACACCCCTGTGTATTAAACATGGCATCTTAATGATCCTAGCATTCTTCCCTCACCTCTCGAACAGTTTACGGAGAAGACAGTGTGGATGCTGTCAGGAGAAAGGCATTTCCTGTTTGTCACAAGGCATCCATTTCCTTTTTCCAGTGAGCTAAAGGACTCTTACCCCATTGATAAGACAGATGATTTAAAGCATGTCACTAGCTCAGATACAGGTCAGACAGAACAGAGCATCAGGCCGCTCTGTCAGGCTAAGCAACCTTTTCATTACCATTTGTAAAGTGTAATTACATAATGTCTTCCATTCCCTTTCTTCTCTCCAAGCCCTCCCATTTATCCATCCTTGTTCTTTCTCAAATTCTTGGCCTCTTTTTCACTATATATACACACATATATAATACTAACTATATACATATATATTCCTAGAAACATTAATACAGTCTGTATAGTGTCACCTGTATGCACACGATCTCAGGGATGACTACATGGTATTAGATAACCAGTTGAGAGGGGAGGTTCTTCCCTGGAAAAACCATTTCTCCACTCCCAGCATTCTCCACTTGCCCATAGATCTTCATCTACGGGTGAGGTCCCTACCAAGCAACTTTTTAAGGGAAGTAATGAATGCCTCAGAAAAATAGAAGAGGGGATGTTTGCAAGTCATAGCCCACGGGGTCAGAAACCCATTTCAAGCAGTTCTGGCTAAACCAGGAGTGGGAGTGAAATGCCACGGAGGCCTTTCTGGAATTCCCAGCCAGTGTTACACAACACAAGGTAGAGTATGGGGTTTGCATGGAGACAGCAGCTTCCCCTGCCAGGTCCCCCCCCCCAAGAGCGGAAGAAGGAACCCAACCAAACATAAGGACTTGGGAGAATAGAACCATGGCTCAATGCAAGGTCTGGGGATCCAGTGGCACCTGCAGACCTTGTCAGCTTCATCTGAGGCCTTGACATAGCAGTTCCTTCTAAACACACCTTCGTACATCGAACCCTCAGGCCAAGCAACCCCTTACTGGATGCCATCTGCTGGGAGGGAGCCAGAGAACAAAAGCCTACCTTTTACCAATCTGCAGTTACCAAGGAAATGGTCTTTAGTCAGCACAGTGGTACCCACTGAACTGTGCCCATCCAGTTCCAGGAGTGCTAAGGTGCAAAAGGCATTTGTTAAAAGCAGCTGAATAATTGCACATATTGCAGACAGTATATGGACAACCAAAGCCTCTTTGGCTGAGGCTTGACTATAGCTCAGTGTAGACAATTTGCCTAGCATATACGGGTGTCCAATCTCCCGTGCTATGTAGTGAAAAATCTGGAGTGCTCCCCATCAAAGCTGATCTTGGGGCCTTCTCCCAAACACGGAAGCAAACATCATTTGAGAAATAGAAATCAGTGTAATTTGGAGGGAAGAGACAAAACCAGTAATGAAAAAATGGAGCATCAAGGGGTTGATTAAAGCCTCTTTCGGCCACACTTCAAGTTTAGTGTTCATTTGCATTTTACATAAAAGAATCCTAGACAAACCATCTTCCTTTTGAATATAAATTCTTTGCCTTGTTTTTTGCTTTTCTTGTTTCTTTTATAATCATCTTACTCCCCTGATTTGCATAATGTAGTAAGAATCTCCTTTGCTAAGCCACTAAAAAAAAAAAATCAAAATGCCCACTTCCTTTTTTTAGTATGCATATATGTATCATTTCCTCAACCGTGCTTTTTTGTGACGGACTCGGGGCTACAGAATTGTAGATGCCTTGGTTGGTGTCTTAACAGTGTTGGCCACTCCTATCAAACATCACCAGTGCCTTGATGCCATATGTCAGGACCCTCTGGACGTACAAGCTGAGTCCAAATGGATCACCTTCTCAGACTTTTGAAAGTCAAGGGAAGATATTCATGTACAAATACTTAGAGTTGCCTTGATTCCAACTAAGTAGACAAGTAGCATGCCTTCCACATTGCACCAGAAAATGAAAGACAGACCTCAGAACTTCTTCAGATTTCTAAGACAAGTACCCATTGTCATTCCCACCTCAAATTTGCCCCAAGCTCAAGACTGAAAGGGTTTTTACTGGGAATTCCTCGGGCTTCAGTTTCCAGGCTAGTTATACATACACACACATCACACACATCACACACAGGGACAGTTCTCAACCCGCTGCAGGTACAGAGACGCAGCCTTCAAGAAGACAGTGGCTTTACCCCACAGATCTTGCAGCCAAAATCAGAAGAAGAGTAAACAATGTGAGGACTTCATTCTTCAAAATTCTGGAAGAGAACAGAAGATGTTTGATGAGACTCATATTGGAGACATCTGCAAAGAGGGAAAGAGAACATCAAAATGATTTCATGTGTTCATAGTGTACAATGTGAAAGCCTGGACTACTGTATTATACACATCATGCCAGGGACCACAAAGCATGTAGGGACCAGACTGATGAAAGTAATCAAATAGATGAAACAAGTTGAGGTAAGATAATGGTGATGATAAGGAGTCATTATACAGAGTGAGGCTAGCTGCTTATGTGCGCTGAGCTGACCTGATTTCTGCCACACTCTTCTAAGATTTCAAAATCGTCTTGATTTATCCATGGATGGTGGTACACACCAATAATTCCAAACATTGGGAGGCAGAGGCCTGCTATGGGTCTGAAAGCAGCCTGGGCTACATAGAGGGCTCCATGCCAACCCCGGATGCTGTGAGAAGCAGTCTTAAGAAAACACCGATAGTTCTAGGGGATTCTGGTAGAGTGCTTGCCTAGCATTTCCAAGGTCCTGGCCTCAGTTCCCAGTGTCACATATAAATAGGCATGGTAGCAAGCACTTGGGAGGTAAAGGAAGGGTGATCAGAGGTTCAAAGTTGTGTTAAGTATATAGGGAATTTGTAGCCACCCTTGGATGTGTGAGATCCTGCCTCAGAAGAAATTTAATTCATTAATCCTATAAAATAATCTAGATTCTGAGAAGAATACATTTCTTCTACTCATCAATGCTTGGCTGAACAACATTAGTCACTGAAAGTCACTGCAAGTCTCTACAAAACTCACATTTACTGATATCTGTTGTATTATCCAATGACAGCGTTATGAGCACAAGTTGACACTTCTCTGCGATGTTGGTACCAGTAATACTTGGCTTTCCCTGATGTTCGTTGATAAAGCTGCCCTCTTGGCATTGGCTTCCAGGAAGCAATGAGTAAGATTTACGGTCTGTCTCTGGCAAATTGAGTCAAGGTGCCAGCCTTGATTTTGCTGCATTATTCCTCTAAGTTGCCTCAAATTATTTTGGGGGAACCAAGAGAGTTATCATAAGTAAATCAATCTATCTTTTACTTGTCTATTTTTACTCATGTATTTATGTATTAACTTAGGCTTAGCTAGATACTAGCATTTAGAATCTTCTCCCAGGGCAGGGAGCTGCCAAAGGTGAAAGTCTTTTTTCAAGACCATATGAAGAAAACTCAAATCCTGCTATCAGTTATATCTATATAAACATCTTTTATGTGTCATATTTCCTGCATATATATAATAAAATACATCATATATTCTCCCATTTCTCCCCTGCATACTCTCAATATATTCCCTTCCTAACTTTGTTTATTTGTTTGTTTGTTTGGTTTGTCCTTCCTTCCTTCCTTCCTTCCTTCCTTCCTTCCTTCCTTCCTTCCTATCTTCCTTCCTTCCTTCCTATCTTCCTTCCTTCCTTCCTTCCTTCCTTCCTTCCTTCATTCCTTCCTTCCTATCTTCCTTCCCTTGTTCCCTC
Source organism: Onychomys torridus (assembly GCF_903995425.1). NCBI lineage: Eukaryota > Metazoa > Chordata > Mammalia > Rodentia > Cricetidae > Onychomys > Onychomys torridus. The sequence continues at coordinate 46,511,330 of NC_050448.1, forward strand.
TGTTGCTTAGCCCCCTCTGATTCCACTGTCTTCCCCTTTGGTAATTGTTTATTCATTGTCTAGGTTTTCCTGCTCCCTGTGCACAGGGAACATCATTTGTCTTTGCTTCTTTATTTCTACTCCAGCAAATGACACTGAATAGTACCTAAGTATATAATTTGAAGGACTGAACAAGTAAAAGAATGTTCAATGTCATCCCACAGAGAAATTCTGCTTCTACTTTCTCACCACTCAGTTTCCTCATTACACCATTTCTTCCATAAGTTCTGAGGCAAATACATCTGCTTAAAATTCCATATATATATATTTGTTAAATTACTCTCTCTCTCTCTCTCTCTCTCTCTCTCTCTCTCTCTCTCTCTCTCTCTCTGTGTGTGTGTGTGTGTGTGTGTGTACACCCATGAGTATACACATAGGGAGGTCATAGGACAATTTTCCAGTCCTCTCCTCCCACCTTGTGACTCCTAGAGATTGAACTCAAGTTGTCGTCAGACTTAACAGCTAGTACTTCTACCCACTGAGTCGTCTCAGTGGCCCCAAACCCCATATCTTTTCGGGATGAAAGCATTCCAAAGCCTTTGTAAGACATTCAATCTTTTAATAAGATCTTGAACAAAACTTAGTTCTAAAGTCCATTAGACATATTGAACATGAGAACCTAATGTGCTTTATCAATGAATTACAAAATTTTTAAGCATTTTTGAGAGGGAATGAGTTATGCATTATGAACTAACCATCCTCAGGTATGCAAATAAGAATGAAGAGTCAATACTCAGACCTTCATCAATGGTTTTGAGTGCAGGGTGGCTGAGCATTCACGGCCATCTGAGAAGAGAGTTTCAGCTTCCTGGCTGTCTTGATATGTACATTTTTTGGTTGCTCCTGTTGATCATCAGGGTGGAACTTTGGATTTGGCCTTGATAGACAGTGGATGCCTTCTGCAGAGGCACTTCTAATCCTGTGGTGTTAAATTGCTTTTCAGTGTTCAAATGATGGAACGGATCCTGGAATAGGAGGGAAGTCAGTTCAGAACAGAGGTAATAATAAGGTGATCTTTCATTTACCTTTTTGGGGGAACCAAACAGTATTCTTACAGCCTGAAAAAGTTATTGAAACTTCCCAGAGATGTCCACTTCACCTCCAGGGAACAATTCAGGTCTTTTCACAGCACTCCATTATCTCATATGATCATAAAAGTTTCCTAAGAACAAGGAAAGGCAAACTGGTGTGATTTTGAGTTTGCAGAAAGGGAAATATACATAGGGAGTAAGAAGGGCATTTCCCACAGCTTAATAGTAACCATAGGATCAGAATGAGATGGCCACACATGTGCACTTGCATCACTGGACCACTTCTTAAGCTCTTTGCAAAGCCTCTCTTCCCTAAAAATAAAGCAACATATTCCCTACTCATGTTTAAGTTGACCTCAAATTTTCTACTCTATGTTTAAAGAATTGCAAATAAAATTATTTCCAAAATTGTCTAAACGTAAAAAATTAAATATATCTGACATAGTCAAGATTGTATTTCTCTAAATGTAGATAGTGAGATACAAATGCTAGAGTAATTTGATCATAATATCCATTTTGAAAAATAGATTGTGTAGTTGGCAGCAGAGCCCTTGCTTAGCATGCATGAAACTCTGAGTTCTGCCTCCTGCAGACTTTAAAAAATGACTTTGTGTATGTGTGTGCATGTATGTATACATACATACATGTAAATATATACATGTATATGAATTCTTATTTAACCAGAGAGAAAGGACATTTATTTGTTACGAGATAATAATTTTCATTTTCCATTCGGCTTTCTCCTCGTATTTCAGTCCTAGTATCATTGTGTCTCATTTTTAGAAATGTTTTATTTCTCTGTCAAAGTTTCTTATGTAAATAAACACACTTTTAACAGCGCCTTTATTCACTGAGCTGTCTCCCTGGCCCTCATTTCTCCTTTCTTGAAGGGAC